>NC_137869.1:36765038-36920038 GCF_963924005.1 Protomyctophum bolini
TGAATAGGCAGACGTTTAGAGGTATGCTGTTGTTAGTCTGAGGGTAAAGAGGACTGGGGGGAAAAGAACAATAGCGGGGGTGATTACAGGAGGGCAGAAGGCAAAAGAATAAAGAATCTTCATGTCTAGGCCTATACTCTAATAAGCAATACTTCCACACACTGCTCCTCTCTCTCTCCATTTGCCAGCAGAGATAGAATGGATGATGAGTAAGAGGAAGTGGGCTAAAGACCATCATTAGCGGAGGCGTATAGAGTATATACGTATACTGTATATTGTGTTTTTCCTATTGGAGATGCACTCTGCGAGCGGCAAATTGACGAATGAACACGTCACGCAATACAGCGTGCACTATGTCTGGGAAAGGCGTAAATTGCCCTGCATTAGCATTAGCAAGGCAGGAAAAGGAACTACAGGGCTCTCCCCGAAGACATTACGACCGTCTATACGCGCTGTAGTTGATGAATCATGTCAGAACAAAATAAAGATTGCGGGTGCAATTTGTTTCTGTGCGTAGTTCCCATCGTGTTATTTTTCCAAGAAAACAAAGAGGGTTTAGGAGATCAAGGCAAGGAAGAAAGTGTAGAAGCTCGTTCCACACACAAATAGCACAGTCGTGGGATCGCTCTTAGCTAAATGGCAGAGCCGTAGGGTCTGCCTTATCTTATGTACAGGCTGTACAGCCGTACAGCCTGTGGGGTCTCTTTTCCACAAGAACAATTATACACATACTGTAGTACCTGAGATAATATATACATAAAGGTGCGTGAGCATAGCAGCCGCTGTGTACTGTGCAACATACTGTGTACTGTATGTTCAGGGCGCGTATAGCCTGCGTCTCCTCGGGTGGTTCAAGAAGAGCAACCAAAAACAAAGTATAGTTCAACGCAAACTTTGCATTTCTTTCACCATGTAGTAAATGCTGCATTGGTGGTCTGCATGGAGAGGGCAGTTGTTTTACAGACGGGTAAAAGGGCAGGGGGCTGAACTGAAGCCCTCTTTGATGTCTACGTGTGCACGTCCCTGCCTGGTGGTGCTGCTCTTGATACTGCGGTAGATGGGCCCATTTGCCCTTCCGCGGGCGTTGTGAGGGGTTGTACAGTCTGTGACTTGCAGGCGGTACCTGTCCTTGATGATGCGCTGAGCTTTGGCTATACTGTATACGCGCCGCTTGTTGTACAGTCCCTGGAGCTCAGGGAGCTTCACACGGAGAATTGCTACCTGAGGCATAAAATACTTTGTGATGGGCAACAATTTTTTTTTTTATGTCATTATGTTCTGAGATGAAGTGTACATTTTCTGTTCCTTTTCCAACTTTTTGGGGGAAGATATTAATGTTATGAATGAGTTCAAAGGAAACCAGAATGAGAAGAGAAAGTCATCTCCTTTATCATTTGGATTTTTTTTTTGTTGCTGTGAACATAAAATCATTAGCAGGCTGTCTCAGCGGGGCATATTGAGAATAAATGATGGTGTGTTGCAGCCACAACCTGTAGCTCATCTCCACAGTGTCAAACCTAGTAGTATTATTATGTGCAAAACGTAATCAGTCAGTACTCAGTCATCAAAATAATCACGGTGATCATTCTCAATCAGCTCAACCAGTCTAACCTTACATGACTTTGGTGGGGGGGGGGGGGGGGAGGAGCCACATGTCCACATGTTACATGCCTTCATGCACGACGCAATGCATGTCTCTTTCCACCTAAATTACAGCCCAGCAAATGCAGTGTCACGGAACCACAATGTGCAGGGTCGGATTTTTACAAGTTGCAAATGTGAGATATAAATATTTCTCTACACTGGTAGCTGTGAGGATTATGGTTTTTAAGGCTGCAATGATTACTTTTAACGGTATACTTCATGGGCTGCATGGCCTCCAATTACATTTGGCAGTTATTAGCTCCGTGTGTGTGTGTGTGTGTGTGTGTGTGTGTGTGTGTGTGTGTGTGTGCGCGCGCGTGTGCGTGTGCGTGCCTGCGTGCGTTAAATGTTTTTATTTGTCTTTCTATGCACTTTATATTCATACATTTTAGCTTTATTTATTTTTTGACGTTATTTTGTTGCCATTTCATTTCTTCAGTTTTATGTACAGTCAAAACATTTTGTCATTTTTATGTACAGTTTATTATTATAACTTTGACAGTAAAAAAAAACAAATGTCTCATCCATTACTTATGGGACATTCCTGTCTTCAGTCTGAAGGAGCTCAAGACAAGGCCATTATTTGCTTATCTCAGCCCCAATATATGCACATGAAAGCCCTGCTCTTTCTGCCCCAGTTAAAAGGCTTGAGTTAGCATTATGTTCCCATGGTAGAAAATCTATCTTTCCCACCTGGTCCTATAATGCTATACTCCCCACAGGACCCCGTGGGCCCTGTGCACCATGGCCTTCAAACAGCGTGATTATTGTCTTTCTGTGGGATTTTCCAATGCCCTCCATTTTACCGCAGGTCCATAATTGGATCTGGCGGTTTGATTCATCCATCAAACAAGGACACCAAAGCATAATCTCCTGTATCTCCATATTTGGGCCACAGTCATCAATGACGTTGTAGACATATGACTGTATTTATGGCCAATGTTTCAGCCTGATTCGACCATTCGTTAATTAAAGTGGGGGCTCACAGTGTGCGAGCCCCGTCTATTTGCTTTGGACTTTTCTGCTGGCGTCTCGCACATGTTTACAGCCCTATAGAATAAAGCCCACCAAAGGGTCGGGTTGGGACGAAACGTTTTTTTAAGGTAGATCAACTCATTGCAACTCAATGAGTTGCATTGGCACAGTTTACCTTAATAAACCGTTTTGTCCCAACCCGACCCTTTTAATTTGGTGTGGTTTGGGCTAGCCTTGAGTTTAGAGTGCAAATGTCCCGATGCGTCCTTCACTCTGAGAGCGTATACAAACATGGAACCAGATGGGCCTATAAACGGTCCATTAAGGTTGCATTTGCACACTCTCAGTATGGCTGTCACGATAATGACAATTAATTGTGTTTTTGGCATTGGAAATTTGAACATAAATAAATAAATGAAACAACATTTCCGTTTTTAGGCTCGTGAACAGAAGTTCCCAGGGGAGATAATGCATTAATAAATAGACAAAGGATTGACTGACAGATTATGTGTTTAAAATGTTTGAAAAATATAGATATAGATCATGGCGATTATTACAATGATTATGCAAAAATAATTGTCATTATGTCAAATAGTTTGCGATTTGGTTCCGCTTGGGAACCAATCTGCCACGGGTAACACGCGGGGGTTTAATGTGTATACGCTCCACAGAACGCTCAGAGAAATGAATAAAAGCAGCAGTGCTTATATTATTACGTCTGGGTGGAAATCTACAGCTGAGTGGAGATGAAAATCATTTTCATTAAAAGAAAGCAATAGAAGAGTTTTTTTTCCCTTTTTTTCTCTCAAATAGTTTCCATGCTTTAATCACAGTTACGGTCGCATTCAGCAATGTCAGAAATCAATTGCTATACCCGCGTTGCATTTCCATTCTTCCTCCTAACGCATTGTTCTGTATTGTCTCAATCCTTTCATCTGATTCCGTCCTTGCAGAAGAGCTGAACTTATAGTCAGAGGTGAAAGGTACGGCAGCAGGCCTACTTCCTATTTTATACGTGTGAAATGGGTATAATGATTGACTTTTACCTTTGGATCTTTGGAAGTATATTTTTGATTAAATAAAATGTTGAGATGTATTGGGTGTATTGTTGCAGAAAGAAAGTCTAATCAAATCTAAAATCAGAGTTAATCTGCAACAAACATTCAGAGGTGGAGGAAATATATGCCATCCCTTTGGAAGTCCAAATGACGGCCTGGCATTGGACCTCTGAAGTACTGACTAGTAACAGTGAAACCATTGGACCTCTGAAGTACTGACTAGTAACAGTGAAACCATTGGACCTCTAAAGTACTGACTAGTAACAGTGAAACCATTGGACCTCTGAAGTACTGACTAGTAACAGTGAAACCATTGGACCTCTGAAGTACTGACTAGTAACAGTGAAACCATTGGACCTCTGAAGTACTGACTAGTAACAGTGAAACCATTGGACCTCTGAAGTACTGACTAGTAACAGTGAAACCATTGGACCTCTGAAGTACTGACTAGTAACAGTGAAACCATTGGACCTCTGAAGTACTGACTATAGTAACAGTGAAACCATTGGACCTCTGAAGTACTGACTAGTAACAGTGAAACCATTGGACCTCTAAAGTACTGACTAGTAACAGTGAAACCATTGGACCTCTAAAGTACTGACTAGTAACAGTGAAACCATTGGACCTCTGAAGTACTGACTAGTATTAACAGTGAAACCATTGGACCTCTAAAGTACTGACTAGTAACAGTGAAACCATTGGACCTCTGAAGTACTGACTAGTAACAGTGAAACCATTGGACCTCTGAAGTACTGACTAGTAACAGTGAAACCATTGGACCTCTGAAGTACTGACTAGTAACAGTGAAACCATTGGACCTCTAAAGTACTGACTAGTAACAGTGAAACCATTGGACCTCTGAAGTACTGACTAGTAACAGTGAAACCATTGGACCTCTGAAGTACTGACTAGTAACAGTGAAACCATTGGACCTCTGAAGTACTGACTATAGTAACAGTGAACAGACTGAGGCAGCAGCAGCAGCGACAGACTGGCGTCTCTTCCAAAACGATAAAGGGATCCGCGACTGAGAAATGACCAAAGGGTCTATGTTAAAAGTCTATAGCAGGACACAATAAGTCACCGGAATAGGTTCAAGTGCACATCAATCACTCTCCCATCCAATCAAAGATCGAGAGAAGCCGGGACTTGCCATCAGCAGAGTTGTGATTGGGTTAGAAGGGGCAGGGTCCGGAGTCTGTTGGTGCATTATCGACTTCAATCACGGTAATGCACCATGCTCCCAAAATGACCTTGCACGTGCGTGCGTGCAGGCGTGCGTGCGTACACACACACAGCCAATATATCATCTCTGTACAGTTTGCAGGCTTCTAACCAACATACACCCAATTTCTTTTCTCTCTCTCTACCTCTCGACAGTTCCACTGTATTTTATAGCTGGAGCCAGAAACACGCACTCCACACAACACGTACAGTACACACACAGGCCCAGAGCACCACATGCATGCACGCACGCACGCACACACAGTTTCATAGCACTATTTTCCAGCCCACAGAGAGTGGTCTCTCTGTGAGAAAGAAAGAAAGAAAGAAAGAAAGAAAGAAAGAAAGAAAGAAAGAAAGAAAGAAAGAAAGAAAGAAAGAAAGAAAGAAAGAAAGAAAGAAAGAAAGAAAGAAAAGAAAAGATTAATTTCTATTTCGGTCCTTTGCTTTTTGCTGTGTCTAAACCTTGTTTAGATTAATCACGTTAAAGTGTGGAGAGGCACAGAGAGAGAGAGAGAGAGAGAGAGAGAGAGAGGGGGGGTCAAATACAACACAGAACTATATAGGCAGCTCAGAGACAGGCTGATGGACAAGCTGTAAAATAGTTCATTTTAACCCTGGGAGTTTTCTCCAGTGCTGTCGGACATAAACCTCCTATCTCCATATTTATTTTGTTTTTACTTTACGTCACTTAATGCCCTACTTCATCACACCAGAGTGTCAAGTAAAAGTAGCAGATCTATTGCTCAGCCTGCTATTTAAAAAAATCTGTAAATCTTCGTTAATAATAATAATAATAATATGGGGGGACAGCTCTTCTTTCGCCTGACAAATATATGTGATCATTTCGCGCTTTTCTACCGGTCATCACACTGCCGTCAGAATCGAGAGAAACAGGAAAAAAACTGTAAGATCTCTGCCCTGCACTTCAGCCTTCATTACACTGCAGCTGATAAAGTATATACCCCCCCCCCCCCCCCACACACACACACACACACACACACACACACACACAGACACACACACTATCCACCCCACTGTGCACCTCCCAGTCTCCACCCACGTCCATCATTACCAGCCCCAAGAGTGCAATACAGCTCCAGCTTACAGTTTCCACAAGCTCCGCAGGAACTCCAAGTTGATTGGGGCTTTCTGGGTTGAGGTTTAACAAACGCCAACAGTGGTTCTCTATCTACGTTCACCAGAGGTCACAGTGACACAGAGTAGACAATATGAACTTCATATACTGCTGCCTTCACCACGGGGGCCATCACCCCACAGAGTAACTTTGGTGACCCAGCTCTGTAGCCTACTACCTCTATTATGTCTCCACACTATACTTTTGCTCATGAAATCAATAAAAGTCTTCACATATAGTCTCTCACTCTCTCTTGATCGAACTACAGACACTGTACAGAACGGTGACAGACAGACAGACAGACAGACAGACAGACAGACAGACAGACAGACAGACAGGCCACATGTAAACTTTACTTCTATGTTGACAAAAAAAAAACGTAGTGCAGGATTTGCGCAAGACTGCCAAACTGAGGAAGGAATTAAACACAACATCTGTTTCATAACGGCAAAGGACAAACTTGGCAAAACAAGACACAATACTGATAAGTGGCAATACGCAGTGAAATCATAATGGCAAAATAATTACCACGCACAATTACACAACGTAATGGGAGTCACTATAAGCGCTAAGTCTGGGAGACGGCGGGAGTTGAGAGAGAAGGAAGGAAGGGGCTATCGGCTTACACAAGAGGACGGAGCATGCATATTAACAACATGGATGCCGCAATCATCCATCTACAAGACACCGAAGGCTTATCTCTGCCCTGATTGGTTTACGGTAGACTTATCTCGGCCGCGATTGGTTAATGGGAGCCTTATCTCTACGCTGCTTGGTGATGAGAGGACAGTATGTTAATTTAGCATGAGGCTTTGTGATAGGCCGACGTGCTGGTCTGTGTCCATCTGAAGGGATGAGTTATGGTGAAAAGACACACAGACACGTCAGCAATTATTCTTCCATCCATCGGCTGCGCTGTGTGAACATGCTGCTTAGTGAGCCTGCTCTAATACACAATGCAACGCTACTCCATCCATGCCATACGGATGCCCAAATGGCGTTGCGTTGTTAGAGATTAATTGAGAAATATTTTTTTCGTCCCATATGGCATGCAAAGGGAAGAATATTTCTGGTCTACAAAAAAAAACACTTTATGGAGCTGTAGTCTAAAGCTTTATAAAACACTTATTTAACGTATTGTATTTATTTAGTATCAACAAAACAATTGTACACGATGCACAGTCCTGACTCACTGATGCTGAAGCCACGATTACCCAACTAGGCAAAATAAAATCCAATGTATACTAATTTTAGAGTTTTAGAGTAACCCTCTTTCTGCCTGCATGTGTAGCACAGTTATTACACGGTCTGCAGGCCTACACACACACACACACACACACACACACACACACACACACACACACACACACACACACACACACACACACACACACACACACACACACACACTCTGCTGTTAGCACAGGTGCATGTCTGTCTATTTAACAGTCACTTGAGCATAAGCCGTAAGATTGAGGGAAATCACGAGTAGGAACAAATAGACCCGGTGGGTCAAGTAGCGCTGTGTGTGTGCAATCTGGTCCCCGCTACATTCCCATTGATTTACCTCCAGCAAAGGTCCCCCGATTATTGCCAAAACAATCTCCTCCAAGTCAAGAGCACAAAATTAAAGTGGGCTTGCATGCTTGCTCGTCGCTCCTCCGCCTCCCCTCCCCTAATTTCCTCAGAGCTCTAGCGAGAAGTAAATGCCTGGGCTGGCGCCCAAGGCACTCAGCTCAGAGCCGCATCCAAAGACACAAACAGCCATAAAGCTAGATAGAGAGCAGTGGGGGCAGCGGTGGACAGTAACTACAAGTAAGTACATCGTTTACTAAAGTACTGTACTTATAAGCACAATTTTGAGGACTTTGTAATGTACTTGAGTATTTTCCATTTTCCAATACTTCCAATTACTTCCACGCAAATATTAGTACTTTTAAGGTGGTTGCACAACATGCACCGGCCGCGTTTTTCGGAAAACCCCGATGGAGAAACGCCGCTTAAAAATCCGAACCCGCGCCCGATGTGTGAGAGACATTTACTCCACTACATTGATTTGAAAACGTTAGTTACTATTTACTTTGCAGATTTAGATTATTATTACAAAACATACATTAGCCACTTCGGCCTATATATACTGTACATTCCGGCCATGCAGTTTTATACATTGGAAACTTGAAAAGGGACAGTATTTTCTACTTTTGGTGCTGTTAATACATTTACTTTTTTACTCAAGTGCATTTTGAATTCTGTACTTTTACTTACAGAGAGAGAGAGAGAGAGAGAGAGAGAGAGAGAGAGAGAGAGAGAGAGATTTAAATTGCATTGTTCTTTGAATAAGCTACTGTATTGCTCCAGGCCCATGCAGGGCTGTACAGTACTTTTACAGTAGCATCTGATTGAATCTTTCCAGTCACGTCGAGCCCCCCTGCAGAAAGGTGCTAAAATATGTAAAAATAATAATAATACTCTGCTATGATTAATATGTTTAACAAGCTTTTCCCATGTGAAAAGTAAAAAGAAAAAAGAAAAAAATATATATACAAAATAATAACTCTGAAAAGAGCTGGAAGCACATCATTCTCTTTCTCCCTCATTTGGAAATTCAGGAAACATGAATATTCATATATGCAAATTGTCACACCGCCGCTGATCAAAGCAAAGAGGTTTCAGGTTTCAGCAAGTGGCCAATTTGCATGGAGCCGCCGCAGCTTGGTGGGATTGGTGACACAACACAGCCTGCTAAAAGATGAGGAGGAAGTATACAGAGACGTTCCCCATGCATCTCTCCAGTGGAAGAAAGTCTGCATAATACACTGTGACTAGTACACTAATACACTAACACACAGAAAATACACTATAGTATCAAAGACTGTATACACTAGTAATGTACTACTAATACACTAATAAACAGAAAATACACAAAGACTATGAACAGAAGACACACTAGTACACACTAATGAACAGAAAAGACACTAGTGCACAGCTCAGAGGGACTCTAATGTAATTTATTACAAATCTCTTTTAATTGTGTTAATAATAATAATGAATTGCATTTTTATAGCGCTTTTCCAAGTGCTCAAAGCGCTTTACAATGGTTCATTCATTCATACATTGGGAGGTGAAGCGGCGAACAGTTGCCGCCAGCGTCCTCACTTCCCACATTCAGACACCAATGGTGGCGAGCTCACTCCGACCAACTCATTGGAGGCAATGTAGGGTTCAGTGTCTTGCCCAAGGACACTTCGACATGTGGACAGGAGGAGCCGGGATTCGAACCGCCGACCCAGGGATCATTGGACGACCTGCTCTACCTCCTGAGCCACAGCCGCCCTGTTCTATAGACGAATAACAGTTTAAGTCCACACTAATTATAAATGATGGATAAGGGGTCAGGACAACGAGGCCTTTTCGTGGAGGGGTCAGATTAAAATGTGGACTTAAACTGTTATTCGTCTATAGTACTCGATTGATTGAAGAGGAGAAGAGAAGAGGTAAAGCATATTAAGGACCATGAACTGACTATCTCTAAATCTGCCAAATATATACTATAAATTCTACATCTGGAGCACGGTAATAACCCAAGGCCTGATCTACATCAAACACGCCTAATGAAATACTAGGCAATAGATCTCTCTCTCCCTGTGCGTGCGTGTGTGCGTGCGTGCGTGCGTGCGTGCGTGCGTGCGTGCGTGCGTGCGTGCAAATCAACAATCCTATAACCCTAACTGGATGCAGGCAGTATAATCCAATGAGTTGGATGTGGTTCTCTTGTAAAGAGCAGGACAACTGTATGGATCAGCTAGAAGGAGCTATAATTCCAGACCTAATCAGATCCAGACAGATGCAGGGATACTGCATTAGAAGAGAGAGGAGGAGAGGGGAGGATGGAGAGAGGAGAGGGGAGGGGAGGATGGATAGAGGAGAGGGGAGGGGAGGATGGGGAGAGGAGAGGAACTTGAACAAGGCGCTAAACCTCAAAAAACACCCCAGGAAAGACCCTAAACTATAACTGACCCTGTGCACTGAACTCTGTGAAATGCATACAGACAGTACACTGCATAATCCTGAACACTTATTTAAATCTCTCTCTCTCTCCACCCCCACCCTCTCTCTCTCTCTCTCCCCTGTTTGTCGACACAAACCACACACAATCGATGGCCTCCTCGTTATGTCTGAGTGTGTGTCTGTCTCTGTCTGTGCATGCTCTTGCATTCTCTCTCCTCTTTGTTTGCATTTAGTTTTTCTACTACTCTCACCTCACTCCGTTGCTCATCTTCTCTCGCCCCCTCTCTCTTTGAAGAGCTCATTTCCTTTCATGTCTCTCGCTCTCTCCCTGTGTGTGTGTGTGTGTGTGTGTGTGTGTGTGTGTGTGTGTGTGTCAGTGGTGATGGATGTTCACCGTGCTTCAGACTGAAAGGGGAATAGACTGTTCGCTCTGTGCATTACACAGCAATCTGGAACTGTCAATACACCCACGCACGCATGCACGCACGCACACACGCACGCACGCACGCACGCACGCACGCGTACACCTGCTGTCTAAAGCTGTCATGTCTTTATCAAACAACCTATCCCACGAGTCGAAAACACAAACAGAACATACATCTAGACTGGAGAGTTCTCAAAGTAACAAAAACACTGAACTGGTGAACAACTAGGAGTGCACATGGATTGTGATAAATTATGATCTGGCACTCCCATGTGACAAGTGTGCAAAAGTACACCAACGCCTTCATTTTCTCTGTGGCTCAGACTTTTTTTTGGTGTAAGTAGAAACATAATGCTGATCTTCTATAGAGCTAGTATAGAGTCAATTCTAAGGCATGGTATCACCAGTTGGTTTGGAAACCCAACTGTAAAATACAAATCTGAGATCCTTAGATTAGCCAAAATGGCAGGGAAGATCATGGGTATGTCTACACCTCCGATCACCCCCCTGGTCATCTTTGAGCAGCTGGCCACCATTGGACAGGTTAAGAAAATTGTGTCTGACCCATAAATACCATGGCCACCACTGTGGAGGCTATAGTCCCAGAGAAACGCCTGCAGGTCACAACCTAAGGCAGAGAGCTTATCTCTGCCTTATAGGTTGAGACGAACATCCGTCAGATGTATTTCCCCCCCCCGGATAAGATATCTTTTGGACCAATAATCACAACACTTGTTTCATTCACGGAGAACGTAAAGAGATTTGTAAAGCGTCAACGTCATTTCCTTGAGCGGTGCTACCGACAAAATCCCGCTACTTCCTCCGATACACTCTCTACAGTGTACGTTCTAGCCCAGCGTGGCACGAGTGGCCCACATTGGCACAGGGGAGGGGGAGCACTGGAACACTGGAACACGAGTGGCCCACATTGGCACAGGGGAGGGGGAGCACTGGAACACTGGAACACGAGTGGCCCACATTGGCACAGGGGAGGGGGAGCACTGGAACACTGGAACACGAGTGGCCCACATTGGCACAGGGGAGGGGGAGCACTGGAACACTGGCATAAAGTTGAATTAAATCCTCTCACAAATTACATCTGCACTTAATTATCCCACATTCATTCAAACTTCTAACCCTGACTGTGGGAGGGAGTTTGGGAGATAGGCGAGTCATGTGAAATATATATATATATATATATTTTTTTTTTAATTATAATTTTTATCCCACGATTTCGCAACCCAGTTTTTTCACCCAGTGCCAATTATCTAATGTAATCCTTGGCGCTACACTTCCTCTGCCAACCTGGGTCAAATGAAAGCAGGGAATCATATAGCTTCAAATTGGCATATTGGTTGTTCACTTTGACCTGCACCAGTTTTGGAGATATGGCTTATAGAGTATTAAGAGTAATGTCTTGCAGAGAAACAGCGAGTTGAGAAAACAGGCTTGAAAGGTTCACTTCTGTGGACTCTCTAATATTACACCTGTAGCTAGTAGCTACGCGTTAACATTTATTTAATATATGTGGATTTCAGCTCTGATATTTATTTCAGACATGCTCTAGTATGTGAAGAGTCTGCCTGTGCCATTAACTCATTTTGGATGAAATATAAATCAATCCGTTTTTGAAAAGCTGGAGGTTGCACGATGGCATGCAGGCTCTCAGTCAAATCTGGTCACAATTATCGTCAAGACGCCAGCCAAAGAGCAATGTCCTTACACACAGTGTGACTCTATATACAGTCACTGGCTAATTTCCCAAAAGACGACAGACAGACGACCGTAATAACTTGGGATGAGCCGCAGTCAAAGTTTCAGTCAAAGACGAAAAGAAAAAAACACTTGCGGGCGGGTTCTATCTCCAGAATCAAATTAAACCACGTTAGCAGTAATAGTGCATTGCTCCCCCCACCGCTCCACCACGCTCTTTCTCCATGGAGGACTCTCTGGGCCCGCGCGGCGCATCCGCTGACGCAGAGATGTGAAATTGAAAAGCCAGTCGGCTGTTTAAATATCCCATTTATTGTCACTCGCTAATAAAAACAATCTTTCACTGTTAAATTTGAATGGGCAAAATTGCATTTAAGAATACATAAACCAAGAGAGCCTGACAAAGATGTGCGATGAGACGGAATGAGAGAGGTGGAGGGAGGGTGAGAGAGAGAGAGAGAGAGAGAGTTGGCATGGTGTCATCACGAGGAGTCTTCTTCTTTCTTCAGAGCCCGTTGAAAAGCAATTTACCACACATGCTAATGTCGCTTCTGTCTTCTTTTGTTTTAGACTTAAAGTATGCAAATATATGACAGTTTTAGACAGTGTGTGTGTGCGTGCGTGTGCACGAGAGAGAGAGCGAGAGAGAGCGAGAGAGAGAGAGAGAGAGCGAGAGAGAGAGAGATGGAGGCTGCATGCTGCCTGCAGGGTGCATGGGAGCATGCAGAGGTACTAGTGGAGAAGTGGATAAGGAAGGGGAGATGTGGAACTCCATCATGGCAGAGTGAGGAGGGACTGACATGACTTCCAGCTGCAGAAACTGCAGTGCAGTGAGCATACAGCTGGTCTCCATCGTGTTGAACACAACGTTTATCATGGTTTGTAGAACTTTCTTTTTCCCCGCCTTACTCTCTTATTCTCCGAAACAGCCATATTGTAGTAGTAGTAGTAGGCTAGTATAGTAGTAGTAGTAGTAGTAGTAGTAGTAATAGTACTTATAGTAGTAGGCTAGTAGTAGCAGTATTATATTTAAGTAGTAGTAATAGGACCAGCTCCGTGGCCTTGTGGTTAGAGTGTCCGCCCTGAGACTGGAGGTCGGGGTTCAATCCCCGGCCGGGTCATACCAAAGACTCTAAAAATGGGACCCAATGCCTCCCTGCTTGACACTCAGCATCAAGGGTTGGATTGGGGGTAAGTCCCTGCGACATACTAGCGTCATGTCCAGGGGGTGTACTTGCACATCAAGCTGCCTCACGCTACAGAAACAGGAGATAGGCTCCTGCCCTATGGGCCTCACGGCTCGGCAAGGCCACTTTACTTAGTAATAGAGAGTGTGCGCATGCATAAAGTGAATGGCAAATCGAGTGGCAAAGTGAGTTTAACGTCGTTTAATGCAATCATATTGGACTTTTCTGTTTGGATGTATGGGCTGTCAAGGCCAGAAAGTAGTTTTTTGGCACTCAGTATAGCGTTCCCGCATAACTTCCTGGTTTGATGATGATGTCACGCGCATTCCCTCTATATATACAGTAGTGCTTATTTATTTAATACAGATTTTGTCTAGGTGTTAACTGCTAATACTTACAGGATGCAAACACATTTACCGAATTAAACGAGCACATTTTTGATTCCTCCCTGAATAAATAAATAAATAATGAGTCGTCAAAGACCAATTAAAAAACTAATAATAACCGGAGGCATGGGATGTATCCAAATAGGCGCGCATCACTTTGAACAGCACACTAGTGCAGTCACACGCATATCCATCCAAATCACATTCATTTCTCTTATTGCCCGCTCGCCTTATTTTCTTTCTTTCTTGCCAAGACGTGTTTTCCTCTGCATCCTCTCTCTCTTTCTCTCTCTGCTTCCCCGGGGTATCACAGCAACACTCCACATCTAGCCCCTTTAGACCTGAGGCCTGATTCAAAAATATATCAGTTTTCAGAATAAACTATATGTTTATATACAGTATGTCAGTCGTTCTCAAACATTTTCATGGCAAGGACCCCCAGCATTGTATGTAATTGGCTGCCGACCCACATCTGAAAGTATGTTGTTCCAGGGCAACGATTTGAGTTAAAAACGTTCGCTCCGAAAGAATATATTATATTCTAAGATTTGCGACACATTTTCATGATTTTTCAAAAAAATAGCAGATCTACTATAGCTCGTAGCACGGCACTCGTATTTTCGTATAGCTATAAAGTTTAACACAGTGATTAAAACACCAGAGAGGGGTTCCCGTCCAGAATGGGCTAGACACAAGTGGCCAGATCAATTTCCCGTAAGCCAGGCCAACTACAATCACTTGACTGTGATCACAGCACTCTGCAGCGGCACATCCTGCCAACCTTCTTCCATTGCAGCCTCGGCCCGGCCCGGCCTCGCTCACTATGTTTTAGCCCCAAGTCAGTCATTTTATGAAAAAAAAATGCTACTTTTGGATTGATTGGGTGAGAATAAATCATATGTATCTTGTGAGCAAGCCATGAAATTAACTTTTTGTTCATCTGACCACTTCATGTAAAGTGGTCACACAATGTTCTAGAGAACATTTTTGTAGCGTGCGTGCGTGCGTGCATGTGTGGGGGGGACCTAAAGAGCCAGCAAACTGGAATGCACTGGCGTCCAACATTGCATTTTACATCTGTGTGAACTCCTGTCAAACACAATAATTTGAAATGAATGGTCTAATCCCATTTCATGCATGTCATGTTTGTTGCTGCATGTCATTTACAGACATCAACATTGGTGACCTTATGGCTAATTTAATATGATAGCTATGATCAATTTAATATACTATACATGACATTCTGTTTCATTAGTTTATATTTTTCCTTTTCCTTGTCTTGTTTGTATTATTTGTTTCAATTCTGAATATTATTTTCGTATCATACACTATGTTTATGGCATGCCAATGAAGCATATTTGAATTGAATCGTTATCTGTCACCTCCTCCAGTTGGTTTATCTCCCTGTGAGGTATATAGCCTATGCTATGCCAACGAGCAGCCAGCTTTTGCACTCTTGTAATTCGCACTCTTGAAAAATGTAGCCCACTAGACTCCCACAGTCTGTGTAACATTAGGCCATAAAGTAAATTACCCAGCTCGGCCCGATAGCTTGACTTAGTTAGGTGTGCACAAGCCAACCTATGTCGCATCATTGGACCAAGACCAATACGGCTGGCAGTGAGCCACTCTTCTATAGCTTTTTGCCTTCAGTTGCTATACACCAAGCAGGAGCTTCCTGCTACGTTACCTTGGTAATGTGCTAGTGGTGGAAAGTATACATTCACATATATAAGTACTGTACTTAACCCATTTTGACCCGAGATCAGGTTCTAAAAATGTCTTCTACATCCTGACAGTTTTCTGAAAAAGCTATGTCTCTATGTCAGTCGTTAGCAGAACTATACAAGCTCGTAGCGCGCCACCACGCGGTGGCGCCCTATGAGCTTGTAGATCTGCTATTTTTCAATAGCTAAAGCATAACATAATGCTAACACCAAAAGGGGTCAAGTACAATTTTGAGGTATATTTGTACTTTACTTGAGTATTTCCAATTTCCAATACTCTTTACTTCTACTCCACTACATCTCAGATCCACATAATTGTACTTTTACTCCAGTACATCTAAACAGCTCTATATACATTTCGCCGATGTATATTTGAGCTATTTTCAAAGATTGTTATACATTTGAAAACTTGTATATTTTGATGTCAATGTATGAGTGAATGAACGATTGTAAAGCGCTTTGAGCACTTGGAAAAGCGCTATAAAAATGCAATTCATTATTATTATTAAGTAAGTAAAAAAATTGTATACTTTATCCACCAGTGGTACTACCATTCTACAATCTACCTTGATGATGTCACTCCAGAACCATCTGTTTTATCTACACCTTTTCATCTCATTTAAAAAAAAGTGATTATTAACATTCTGCGGTTGCCCTGTATTTCTATTAATGAACGAAACAGTCCGGCAACCCTGACTCGAAAATAAATTACAATCTCACGCTCTTTGAATAGTACGATGGTTTAATAATATCCATAACCATATGTTATTGACGCACGGCAGTATTATCCTGTTCATTCCACAAATGTAATAAATATTCAGCATTGTACAGTGCTGTTACAATATAACTGAGTGAAGGAATATTGGTGAGCTGCCATGCGGTACAGTGGCTAGCACAGCTGACAAGCTTAACCGCAGGCAACATCTTCAAAGGGTTTGGCTGGCACCAAACATTCATTCCAACTTCAGCTTGAGAGGTAAAAGCCATGCACGTTAACTGCATTTCACAGGCATTATGCAGGTCTCGCCAAATGACAAAATTAATACACAGTAAAATCCTCTGTGTTAATGTGTCCATTTGTACCTCAGATATATAACCAAATGGGCCAAGACCAGAGACGTGCACACATAGACATCAAAGGGGGCTTCAGCCCCTGCCCTTTTACCCATCTGTAAAACAACTGCCCTCTCCGGACCATGAATGCAGCATTTACTGATGGTGGAAGAAATGCAAATGCCACTCCTTTCCATGCCATACCGGAAGGCAGCATTCAGGAAAGTTTTCTCCTGAACTTGAACACAGTATTTTGCGTTGAACACATTTGTTTAGAAATCCATGTCGTACACCCGACCGCATCTCCACTAGCTAAAGAGTGCTGGGTTCTGTCCAGAAAATAGCCCATATACAAGCCCTCAATGCGTCATTCTCTGCACATCCCTGGTCAAGACAGAATGCCCATTTGACCAGGGGAGATAACATTGTGCTGATGAGCTTCAGGCAGTACTGCTTGCCAAACAGTAGGTGGCACCATAGGGCCAAACTCTCCCAGTATTACATTAGAGAGGGCATAAGCACCTCCAACCACTGCATCGCATAAAAGATACTTGTAACTTTTCGAAACAAAATTGGCTACAAATAAATATACGTTTCTGGATTGCAGCGTTAACACTCAGTAGCCTATAAGCATTGTTTCCCAAGCAGTGGATCGGGACTGATTTGTGGGTCGCGGACCAATTTGTATGGGTCACAACTCAAGAGAAAACCCTCTTTTCCTAGATGCATTTAAAAAATATATATGATTGTTTTACTAAACTAAAAACTATAAGAACTAAACATTTCAAAGAAATGGCCTAATTGTATGAATTTAAAAAGAAAACAACACGGGTTGACAGACAGACAGAATATGAGGAGAGAGAGAGAGAGAGAGAGCATTAGTAGGCTCACTCTACCGATGTGATGCGGGGAGCGCCCCTGTTCGAGCCTCTCTCATTAGACCACAGCGGTAGACGGTGATAAAGACAATTGGATTACGGTGATTAATACCGTGTGTCATTTCTGATGTGTTTAAGAGTATGAATCATGGAGATAGATATATAGTCACACACCGGGATGTGTTCGCACGCACGCACGCACGCACGCACGCACGCACGCACGCACGCACGCACTCACGCACGCACGCACGCACGCACGACAAAAGGGACAACGCAAGTGTTAAAAAAAAAGATAAACTGAATCTAGGTCTGGTCAGTCGCGGGCGTGTGCAACGAAATGAGCACGCGCACCACAATTTCATTGCCCCTCGACTTCTCTGCTCGTACAGGGGGAGAAAAACGCAGGTCTCATTGAAAATGAACTACAGGCGCGTTAAATCACTGCCCATTTGAAAGGACCCTAATGCATTGGGGTCAAGGGTCCACATGGGTCAATATGTCATGGGGTCAATATGTTTGAAAATGTTAACACCACAAATCTTGTAAGGGCAATTTTGGCACCTCTTTTCAGATGGGGGTCCACCGCCAAATACACATGAATTAACCGAATGAGACCTGAGACAAGATTGTATACAAAATGTCTTACAAATCCTGATACGTACTGTATCAGACCCACAGAATTATCTGTATTTGGCCGTGGACCCCCAACTGAAAATATGTTGTTCCAGGAACCAGCAGAAGCAAATATTTGAGTTGAAAGCATTCAATGTGAAAGAATGAAGGGGTTGGTCACTGCTCAGCATCGTAAGAAGACATTTCACTGTCACCTCTTCATCACCTCCTCAGTGAGTACAGCTGCTTAGGCTGCCTTTAGGGCCAATCTACAAGAAACCAGCCATATTGGGAAGATTCCTAAAGGAGATCTCTGTGTGTGTGTGTGTGTGTGTGTGTGTGTGTGTGTGTGTGTCTCACTGGTTGATAGAGCAACATCTGTTGTGCCTTAGGGCCAGACAAAGCCTCAGCCAGGGGTCTGTAAACACACACACACGCACGTTCTCACACACGCACAGTCGTACACGCACATGGTACTCTCTCCATAGACATAATGTTAATGCTATACTCTCTCTCCTGTTTGTGTCTCTTTCTTTGCTGTACTGTGGGACCCTGACACCACTTTAGGCTGTGAATTCTTCGCTGTACTGTGGGACCCTGACACCACGCACACACACACACACACACACACACACACACACACACACACACACACACACACACACACACACACACACACACACACACACACACACACACACACACACACACACACACACACACACACACACACACACACACACACACACACACACACACACACACACACACACCGTATAAGCCGTATATACCGTATAAGAAATGTTTCCATATCTGACTCAGTTGGATAAATAAGACATACGTACATTATTAGGCATAGAAGATAACCTTCATCATGCTGTTTTTTCTTGTGTCTCTCTCTCTCTGCTCGCATTTTACATTCTTCCACACATTCTCTCCATGCATGCGTCACACATACGTACATCAAATTATCTGTATTGTCCTGTGTCCTTCCTTCCTGGTCCCATCACATCCTCTCCTTTCTCTCTCCTCCTGCCCTGCATCAACTTACAGTAACACACACACAACCCCCACCGGTGTCCAGGCCTCCACCAATCTGTTTAAAACGGGGGACTCTGGTCAGTCTGGTGCTTTACGAGCTGACCTGGAGGCATATATATGGAGAGCATGAAAACCTCTGTCACTCACTGCCTTTTCTTTTTTTCCCCTCCTATAACACTCAGGGACATCGGTGATGCATGGCTCCAGCGGGACCAGGCTATAACTTGGGTTGCGTTGGGGTAAAAGCCGCCGGAGGGATCGTGGCTATAATTTGGGTCACGAGCTGTTAAAGTGTGTGCGTGTGTGTGTGTGTGTGTGTGTGGGGGGGGGGGGTGTCACACTGCCTTGGCCCGGCCTGTTGTTAAACGGAGGACCTGGAGGGAACATAAACCCCACATAGCGTCCCTAACCTAGCGTCATCACCACGATGATGGTGGGGTCCACGAGCCACGATCCCTCCACGAGCTAAATGATATAGTTTGGAACCAAATGAACCCTTATAGGTCTGTAACTCTGAGAGTGTATACACATTTTACACTACATGTACATACATTTGTATACATGTAGAATAGAAATGCCATTAAATGGAGGTACGTATATAGGCTATAATGCATGCAAATTAAACGGGTTGAGAATCATTGCTAGAGCCGTAAAAATCTTGAAAAAGTTTGTGAACCCCTGCTGTATGGGGGACGTCGGGTTTCGGATTCCGCCAGCTGATGATGAGCGCTCGGGTGGACGTCGGTGTTTAAGTGTCTTGCTCAGGGGGTATGGGGGAGGGGGGGGGGGGGGGTCAAACCGGTGACCTTCCCATTGACAGATTGTTTTTAATATATAGTCAATGTCCCCTGTGTTTTTTATAGTTCCTGCCACTGCTGACCCCTATACTATTGGGTCTCGAGGGGTGTGGGTGGGTTTATAGACCACAGGTTGTCAACGTGTGCGTGTGCATGTGCGTGTGCATGTGCATGTGCGTGAGAGAGAGAGAGAGAGAGAGAGAGAGGGAGGAGGGGGTGCGGGCAGGGTCGCAACCAGGCTGCGGCCAATTGGAAATGATAGATACTTTATTTGTCCTTTCGAAAATGTGTCTTGTGCCAAGCACAAATGAGAAGGAAATGAGAGTAAATAAGGAAATATCAACACCAAGCCAGGTGGACTGGGATGACTCAGTCTGGCAGAGAGACTCTCCAAGAGAGAGAGAGAGAGAGAGAGAGAGAGAGAGAGAGAGAGAGAGAGAGAGAGAGAGAGAGAGAGAGAGATAGTCGAATGGACCAATCTTGTACTTAAGTGTCAAGATCGAAGTCAGTGTGCCACCATATATCACTCACTTTAGTTAAAGATAAGACATGTCAAGCCATGACATGCAAAAGTAATGGGCTAAAGGCCAAGTCTACCTGGAGCACTAGTGGATGGGATAAGGCTATAGCATGGGATAAGGTTATAACCTTTAACATATAGTGGATGGGATAAGGCTATAGCATGGTGCACATTATGTGCCTGGGGTCAGGATATAACCTTTAACATAATAGTGGATGGGATAAGGCTATAACCTTTAACATATAGTGGATGGGATATGGCTATAGCATGGTGATAGTGGCTGGGGTCAGGATATAACCTTTAACATAATGGGATAAGGCTATAGCATGGTGACAGTGGCTGGGAATGGGATACCTGTGGTGTGCATTCCGGCTGATCCAAGCAGGGTTAAGGCTATACGCTGGGTCAGCAGCAGTTAACATATAGGACCATCAATAAACAGCATGACAGTGAAAGGTCTCACTGGGATACTAAATGAAAAGCTATCCCGTACTTTCAATTCTCCATCACACACACACGCACACATGCGCCTCGCGCACACACACACACACACACACACATACTGTACACCGGTCCCACCCTGACCAGTTCACAGCTCCCATGGGACTAGTTATGAACCTGCAAGGCCAGCACTTATGGATTTCTACACTGCTCACTCCCCTGACACACACATGCGCACACACACACACACACACACACACACACACACACACACACACACACACACACACACAAGTGTATACCCTGAGCACGGTGTGTTTGTGTGTGACATGCGACTGTTCAATGAAAAGCTTTAGTTGGTCACTCTGGTCAACTACGTATGTTTTCACATCAGTAGGCAGGAAAGCATTTATAAAGACAACTGTCTCTGAACCTGTTTTGGCTCCCTGCAAGCATACACCTCAAAATGTAGGCTATAGTTAGTACATAAGAGAGCAATAAGGAGTCACAATAGTGGACTTCCTCCAGGGGAAATCTACAATCAAAGACTACAATATGCTGGGGTGGAGGAGCTGAAATGGCAACAGCTGTATATTAGCAGCAAGAAGTCTGTGCAGTGGACCATGAAGCAGGACGCATATACTGTAGGCCTATACTCCAGTTTTTAGGTGATAACCTAAAGTCACTTAAAAAACTGCAGTAGCCTATGCGTCGCCCTTTCGTCTATGGGGAGTGAGAGAGAAAGCAAGTGCATTTCACAACTTAACAGGTTGTCAACATTGGCAGCAGGCTGCCTTAGGACAGAGGATGTGTTGAAAGGTGTATCATGTGTCTAGAGTAGACCCATGTGACTGGAGTTGACTGCCTGGACTAGTTTGTAGTGTGACAGGAGTAGATTGTCTGGACTAGTTTGAATTGTGACTGGAGTTGACTGCCTGGACTAGCTTGCAGGCCTCGCTCCATTTCTAGTTTGAGGGACTGGCCCGTTCAGCTGCTAACTAGTCGTCGGTTCATGTTTTCTCCGTGAAAATATGCCGTCAGTCATGAGATTCCCAAGTTTTGTGAGATGCCTCTACACTACAGATAGCATATGTGTGGCGTTCACAGTTTGGCACAATACCAGAGAAGTCAGGTTTGTTAGCAACAGTAGGGATTAGATACACTGTACTGTAACTGTACACTAAAAAAAAACATTGACCAACATATATATGTATTATGATTGGATATGTTTTCAAAGGAAAAAAAGGAAATTCGTAGGCCTATAGACTTTCTGGTTTGCTGGAAACGGTGCGGTAACTTGTAGGTTATGGAGAAAAGTACTGTTGTGTTTTCCTCATTAAAAGTAGGCCTACTTATTGTGAAAATACAGTTGCCATTTTAGTTTAATCACTGATCTCCATTCCAAAATCCCATAAAACCTATATTATTATTGAATTAAAAAAATGGCAGAAATGCGTTTATCCTGCATTTCTCCACACTTCACAACGTCATACTCGACTTCTCATTTGTATTGGACCAATGGGGACAGCGCAAAGGGTATCGTACAAATTGGGGAAAACGCACCGTGTCAAAACTCCCAGACAGATGGGCATCGCGGCCAAGTCTGATGAAACACAGGTAACACCACAGTGGATTTCAAAGCCCAAGAGATACTTTAACCCTGCTCCAGCCAAGCGCCCCGACATGTACTTTTAAATTGCCTTCAAGGGCATTTTCAAGGACTGACAATAGCACTGTATCCATTTGAACCCATTATATAGTCACAATGTCGCCGTTGTTTTTACACAATAAAGCTATGGAGATAATCTAGAGAATATAATAGGCCTACACCAATTGAAGTGGAACCATTTGAAACGAGAGATAGCGAGCTCATTTGCATTCGGAAAATCAGATATCATTCTAATTCTGGAGTGTGTGTATGTGTATGTGTATGTGTATGTGTATGTGTATGTGCCTGCCTGTGATAACTTAAGTGTTAAAGTGCCTGTTTCTTTTTGAGGGGTGCTAGCCCCTCCTACACACAGGTTTAATGTTTGTCTTTAGTTCAATGTTTGTTTTGTAAACGCATTGACAATGAATGGAAAATGTACAGTACGTCATAATGTGCCTCATTACGTCACATTGTCTCTTTATTGTTAATGGCGTTTAATGTTTGTGTTGGCACTGTTTGTTTTACATCACCATCACCTAATCAACTTTAATATATTAGCGCCCCTCACTTCATACGGGTGTGATTTTTGAAAACCTTATTGCGAACGCAGTGATTGCGAACGCAGTGAGCACTTACTATGAGACCTAGCAGATCATGTCTGTCTGTGTGTGTGTGTGTCTGTGTCTGTCCCGCTATCCAAATATGGAGTGTGTTGCATCAGCAATCACTCAGCTCCATATATGGGCACAAAAGGGGCCAGGTCCACTCAGCTCCATATATGGGCACAAAAGGGGCCAGGTCCACATATACAGTAACAGCGGGACAGATACAATGATCTGCAGGGTCTCAGCTGCGTTCGCTTCCCGCGTTTGCGCGTCTTACTGGTGCCTATATGCCCAACACCATGCCAAAATCCAAAAAGTAGTTACCAAGTGCTTGTTATGATTTTTTACATAATAAATCCCAGTTTATATAGGCATTTTAGCTCATTTTAGCCTACGTGGATGTCATCTTGAAAACGATGCCTTTCTGGTTGTTCGTTATTTATTTAGCACACCCAATAGTAACTGAATCCATTGACAAATGAATTATTTTGGTTTTCGGACCACTATTTTGAAAACCTTATACCCATACACCAGTAAGACGCGCAAACGCGGGAAGCGAACGCAGCTCGTACATATTTGGGTTTTGGACGTATAGCTGCTTTGGGGACTCCTTATATGGTTATGGCTGAGTCATGGTGACACAAATCACTCAGCTCCATATATGGGCACAAAAGCGGGAGTGACGTCAGACCTCAGCTCCTCGTCAGCCTATATAAGGTGTGAATTGCCGTTAGAATTTCACTTCATCTCATTGAAGCGTGTAGATTTTCTACTAAAACATTTGCCTAATACAAATGAGAGACACAATAGAGACAGAGAAGGACAGACATAGAAGAGGGATAGAGTAATTCAAGTGTCCATTCACACAAATTCATACACCGATGCCAGAGGAAACCATGCAAGAAACCAACCTGCACATTGGGAGCAATTAGGGGTTCAGAGTCTCAAGGACACTTTGACACTAACTCTGGGGGAGCCCGGGTTCGAACCAGGAACTCTGCGGTTCCCATCCGATCACTCTACTACCCCTGAGCCGCTGCCGCCCGCCCCCAAATAAAGGACATATCTACCCAACCCCCACAGAGGAACCTGAAACTCTCCTCCCATCACAGTCCATTTATTGTATAGCATCAGATTTGATGATGGAAGGGAGGAGCGAGTCCCAACATGTCCAGACTCAGGTCTCCTGTTCTGACAGTCCATATGCCTGTTCCTCCACCTTCCTCCGTCAACACATGAAGAGGAGCCACAACGACCTCTACTGCCAAACGCTGAGGAACGAACAGATGCCCTCAGCAGCCTGTCAGTCAATCAACAGCCCCGTAGCCAGCCAGAGACAAGGAGACACGGATGGACCGAAACATGACAGTCGTCAACAGTTTACCAAGAATGTAGCTCAGGCGGGATATGTAAAGACACGCAGATGTGTTAAGAAAATCCACATCTGCAAACAGTGTGACAAGAGTTTCAAGAGTTTAAGCCTTCTGCAGATTCACCTGCGTATCCACACTGGAGAAAAACCATACCGCTGCAAACAGTGTGACAAGAGTTTCAGACAGTTAGGTCATCTGCAGTCTCACCTGCATATCCACACTGGAGAAAAACCATACCGCTGCAAACAGTGTGACAAGAGTTTCAGTCGGGTAGGTACTCTAAAGAGTCACCTCCGTATTCACAGTGGGGAAAAACCATACCACTGCAAACAGTGTGACAAGAGTTTCAGTCAGTTAGGTCATCTGCAGTCTCACCTGCGTATCCACACTGGAGAAAAACCATACTGCTGCAAACAGTGTGACAAGAGTTTCACAGAGTTAGGTCATCTACAGAAACACCAGCGTATTCATACTGGAGAAAAACCATACTGCTGCAAACAGTGTGACAAGAGTTTCTGTCAGTTAGGTAATCTGCAGTCTCACCTGCGTATCCACACTGGTGAAAAACCATACCGCTGCAAACAGTGTGACAAGATTTCACAGAGTTAGGTACTATAAAGAAACACCAGCGTATTCATACTGGAGAAAATGGGCAACCAGATTGTAGTTGTTGCGACACTTTTTTTCTTCTTCCAGAGTAATCAAACTTCCGCTGTGATTGGCCGAGCTTTGCATAACGTTTGTCGCAGCTAATTGGCTGTTGTTGGTTATGTAACCAATCTATGTTTTACAATCGTTTATAAAGACATAAAAAGGGGAAAAAATAGAATCTCGTGTTTGGCACACTGTGGTAAAGCTCTGAACACGAGATATCTCGTGAATGGCACATAATTTACCCTGTGGGACTAATAAAGGTCTACATTACGTAGTAAATGCGTCAGCTTGGAGTTGTTATTGGTGACTCCTGTAGGACTACACCAGACCTGGGCATTGTACGGCCCCGCTGGCTGATTCTGATTCTGACCGAAAGATTACTTGATAATTAGAAAATTAACCAGTAAGACGCGCAAACGCGGGAAGCGAACGCAGCTGAGACCCTGCAGATCATGTCTGTCTGTCCCGCTGTTACTGTATATGTGGACCTGGCCCCTTTTGTGCCCATATATGGAGCTGAGTGGACCTGGCCCCTTTTGTGCCCATATATGGAGCTGAGTGATTGCTGATGCAACACACTCCATATTTGGATAGCGGGACAGACACACGGACACACGGACAGACATGATCTGCTAGGTCTCATAGTAAGTGCTCACTGCGTTCGCAAACATACTTTGATTACCATATGGGTGGACTAAAACCGCATTGCTTTTATTTTGAAGCCCATGTATTCTTTATTTAATATATTTTTTTATCCCACGATTTTCGTGGGATAAAAAATATATTAAATAACCTAGTCCCCATATATGGGGGACAAGGGGAGAGTAACGGACTTGAACTCATGCTTCCTTCATGAGTGTCCAAGTTGCTCCTTTGCACCTGACAGGGGGGAGTTTCCCTGGTTGGACGTAGCGCGTGGAAGGAACACGTTATTCCAACCAGTTCCTTTCCCCTCCATCAGGCGCCCCGGCTGGCCAGGGGGAGGCAGTTTAGAGACCAGGATTACTGCATGTTTTTGTGAGGGTACCTACCCTAGGGGACACGGGGAGAACATGCAACCTCCACACAGAAAGGCCCTTTCGCCAACCCCGCCTCGGGTATGGGAACACGCCCCCAGCGCCCACAGCGTCCCCAGCGGGAATCGAACCCAGGACCTTCTACGTAGCTGTGAGGCGACAGCACTGCTGACTGTGCCCCCTGTGTGTGTGCGTGTGTGTGTGTGTGTGTGTGTGTGTGTGTGTGTGCGTGTGTGTGCGTGTGTGTGTGTGTGTGTGAGAGAGAGAGAGAGACAGAGGGGGGGGGGGGGGGGGGTGACAGATTGGAGGTGTGCTTATGAAGAAGTAATGAAGATAGATGCTGTAAACACGAGTGGCTGCGGCCCCACGGTGCCTCCGCGGTGAAGGGGAAACAGAATTATTAATAATTATACAAATTAATATTGATGATTAAGTGGTTGCTATTAATGATTATTTCTCTAATTAGCATCAGCAGGATGCAATATGGTACTAGATTAATTCCTACATGCAAATCAAGTCCCAAACACCCTCTCTGGAATGACCCCCCCCCACACACCATCTCTCTCTCCCCCCCACCCCCCCCCCTCTCTCTCCCCCCCCCCCCTCTCTCTCTCTGCATTCTGTGTACATACACAAAGGGCCTGCGGATGCATCTGTTCCGCTCCAGAGCCACTAATGTTTCCGTCTTCACAGAGACAAGTGCACAACTTCAACACCATGCACGATTCGTGGGATTCTTTTTCTTCTTTTGAGGAAATATTAATAATGGACAATATAAGGGAGCCTCCACACACTGAAAACTGTGCATCATCTATACACAAAGGTGCAATAATCATCATCAGAGTCTAGCAGGTGAAAGACCGAGAGAGAGAGAGAGAGAGAGAGAGAGAGAGAGAGAGAGAGAGAGAGAGAGAGAGAATCGGTATACTGCAGAGGAACGAACAGAATGGATCTTGCAGCTCCTTCCTTCTAATCCTGTATAATATTGTTCCGTTATTTCCACCGGGAGAACGGAGTGGTGTAGTGGACGACGGACGAGAGAGGCACAAAAGAAAGGCAGAGAGAGAGAGAGAGAGAGAGAGGAGGCTGACCTTTCAGAGGATTATGGGATTTGTATTAAGTCAGAGAACAAAGCGAGGAGGCAATATGGCCGATGCATTCTGTAATACACACTATTTACCAGAGTCACATTCACAGCATAAAGAGCAAAAAGAACCCCCAACAGACATGTTGTATAGAGATGACTGAGAGGCTCAGTTGGACGCACCGGAGATTCCATTTAACTTTTCCTCTTTCTCTTTGTATGTTTCGTGTGTGCCATATTGTGTTCATCGAGGCTGTCGATTTTGTAACCCATTTTTCACCCCTGTGTCAATTATCTAATCTGATCCTGGGCTCTACACACCCTCCGCCAACCTGGGGAGAGCAACGGACTTGAACTCATGCTTCCTTCATGCATGGGTGTCCAAGTCGCTCCGTTACACCGGACAGGGGGGAGTTTCCCTGGTTGGACGTATAGCACGTGGAAGGAACACGTTATTCCAACCAGTTCCTTTCCCCTCCATCAGGCGCCCCGGCTGACCAGGGGGAGGCATTTTAGAGACCAGGATTACAGCATGTTTTCTGTGAGGGTACCTACCCTAGGGGACACGGGGAGAACATGAAAACTCCACACAGAAAGGCCCTATCGCCAACCCCGCCTCGGGTATGAGGTATCTCCACATTTCAATGTATTTAAATTCAAGAGCAGGCGAGGGGAGGGAAGTCTGGAGCTCTCATGCTGGAACCCCCTGAGAAGCGGCTGAAGATGGTCCAGTGGTGGAAAGTAACTAAGTACTTTTACTTTAGTATAATTTTGAGGTATTTGTACTTTACTTTAGTATTTCCAATTTCCAGTACTTTTACTTCTACTCGACTACATCTCGGAGCCAAAATTTGTAATTTTAATGAATTAATTAATTTTACTTAGTTACTAGTAGTTACTTTGGCGATTACATTTTTTATTAAAAAACATACATTAACCACTTTAACCCTATACATTTCGGCCATTTGAAAATAGCCGAAGCATTGAGAGCTTGTAGTTCGGCTATTTTCAATAGATTTTCTACACATTTTGAACTTGTGAAATACCCCTGGTTTATATAGCATTTAATGCACGCCTGCGTTGCTGCAGGAAAGAGCTGATAGGCGAGTTCCGTAAGCAGAACAGAAGTGATTAATTATACAACAGCTACCCTTAAATAAACACGTCAACTCAGTTTCATTATAACTACCAACTAACATATTAGCAAAAAAATGAATCATATTTTTTTAATGACAGATGTTGCTACTTGACCACAAATGTTCCAAGAAAATAGCAAGCAACCCAGGCGGCTCCACTCTGGGAGAGCTGTTTTTTATGTTTTGGTTAGGTGTTCCATCATGCTCGTTTAAGCACGGCTACATGGCTAACAGATTGCTTCCTCGAAACGACCTGTTGTATAATGGATAATTCAGCCGACCCATTTTAGTGAGCCTGTGGCCTTTCCGAAAGACTATAGCACTCATAGCTGCCGATGCCAATAATTCATCGTGGACACACCAAAGTTTCAGACAGACTTGGCTGCCATCTTCAGGGTGAAGGCCATGACCTTTCCTATCATGCCACCCATCGGCCATTATCATGGCACTTTATTTAACAAGAAATCTAACAAGAAAATACAGCAGAATAGAGGAAACCAGGGGAAGTACAACAAGAAAATACAAAGTACAAGAATACACATCACCCCTCTATCTTAATTTTTCCCCATCTCTCTCACGCACGCACACACGCATGCCGCACACGCACACAGAACAACAAAACTAATTATAACCTCTCTCTCTCTCACACACACACACACACACACACACACACACACACACACACACACACACACACACACACACACACACACACACACACACACACACACACACACACACACACACACACACACACACACACACACACACACACACACACACACACAAGAAAGATAATTTTAACCTCCCACATCATTCTGTCACACATACAAACATATTTGCATGTGCTGTCTCTTTCCCAAGCGCGCACACGCGAGGACGCACGCAACACGCGCACATGCGAGGACGCACGCAACACGCACACACGCACGCACGTGCACACACACACACACACACACACACACCCCCTGCCTTGCATCTCAGCAAGACACTCTTGTCTGACCTCTAAAAATATGGCAGCGACAGATTGGTGGCTTGCACTGATAACCAATCAGATGGCTAGTGTCGTCCAGGGTGGACGACCCCCGTTGAGTCTTAAATCACATTCCCTTTTCATTTCCCTCTCTCTCTCTCTCTCTCTCTCTCTCCCTGTCTCTCTCTCTCTCTCTCTCTCTCTCTGAACCGGTGGCTTCATGTCACTGATAGCTCTCTCTGCAGGGGGTCCAGTACACATGGCTAACAGCTATAATGCCTCGTTATCTCAAGGATCGGCTGATTGAAAACAATCAATGAATCTAATTGGATGGAGCTCAGCACAGTGGTTCTCAAAGTGGACGTCCGGGGGACCCCAGGGGTCCTTAATTGATGGCGTATCCCCCGGTGGGGTCTACGCGTGTTTTGTTTTGACTATATTATTTCACCGGCTACAAGTTAAGCCCAATTAATGACAGATGGATGAATTTCATTCAAATCACTCTTTCTGCACTTATAACTAATAGCTTTCCTATCAGTTTGGTTGGTCCACGACATGAACATGTTTGTTTGAGAACCACTGGAACCACTGAGCTAATGCATACCAGGGAGCAATATAGTCTATTAGACATCCGTCTAACCACTGGAACCACTGAGCTAATGCATACCAGGGAGCAATATAGTCTATTAGACATCCGTCTAACCACTGGAACCACTGAGCTAATGCATACCAGGGAGCAATATAGTCTATTAGACATCCGTCTAACCACTGGAACCACTGAGCTAATGCATACCAGGGAGCAATATAGTCTATTAGACATCCGTCTAACCACTGGAACCACTGAGCTAATGCATACCAGGGAGCAATATAGTCTATTAGACATCCGTCTAACCACTGGAACCACTGAGCTAATGCATACCAGGGAGAAATATAGTCTATTAGACATCCGTCTAACCACTGGAACCACTGAGCTAATGCATACCAGGGAGCAATATAGTCTATTAGACATCCGTCTAACCACTGGAACCACTGAGCTAATGCATACCAGGGAGCAATATAGTCTATTAGACATCCGTCTAGATGGAAGGCTCGTCTGAGGACCACCTAAAGAGAGAGTCTAAAGCCAGGTTATAAACTGCTCTAAAAGTGAAACTTTCTTATAGTCAGTCAAGGCTTAGCTTAGACTTTGATTAGCTGTTTTTAACTTTATATATAGACTGTCAGTTGAAATTACGTTTCAACGTCTAATCTAAGCCTAGATAAAAAATAAATACAAAACTTTTACGTTTTAGACCAGTTTTAACCCGGTTTTAGACAGCCATTTTGACATATTTTACATGTCTAATAGCCCGGAATAAATCTCAAATTGCCAGCAACACCAGCAACGACATACAGTAGGGTGCAGGGATCAGGCCGGCATCACACAGAGCTACTAACACCAGTGCAACACGTTCAGTCGCTGCACACTTTGATCCTGAAGCATGTATGCTATGGCTTCCAGGGTGCTAAACACCACCATCTGTTCTGTCCCTCCACTCTGAGTCAGCAGCAACACTATACACAACCCCCTGGTACGCACCTAGCTTACACTGTGTCACACACACACACACACACACACACACACACACACACACACACACACACACACACACACTGCATGCCAACACTGCAGCTTTGATCAATAAATAACTCCAACACATGGAATTGCAGATTGCAGCAACACTACACAACCCCCTGGTATACGCACCTACTGTAGCTTACATTCTGTCTCACACACACACACACACACACACACACACACACACACACACACACACATGCATGTTTGCTAGCCATCCCTCCATTCCATCTGCCCCCTCTTTCTCGCCTGCCTGGCGTAGCCTATCCGTTTCTGGCCTGAGGGCTTTATAGCGTGGTGAAAATAGGGCCTCTCCCCGACCTGGTGTGGCCTGCCCCTCCTCTGTCTATGAGCACTGAGCCTCCACCATCTCCCCTACCTGCTGTGGCCTGCCCCTCCTCTGTCTATGAGCACTGAGCCTCCACCATCTCCCCTACCTGCTGTGGCCTGCCCCTCCTCTGTCTATGAGCACTGAGCCTCCACCATCTCCCCTACCTGGCAAATCAGCAACCACCATCTCTCCTGTGCAGAAAATCAACCTCTTCTCGTGCGCTTATCGCGGATCAGCTGCACCCACAGCCTACGCTAATTCCTACTGTCGTGTAATTTCTTACACTGACTGACCAAACCAGAGAAGAAATAATGTTCCCTAAACGACCATGCAAAGTAGTTGAAAACCATGTAATCAAACTCATCAAAGCATCAGATGAAGACAAACAGGCAAAGAGATGAACTGACATTTCAAAGACAGAGTTGCAAAATAGCGTAGCTTCCCCGTCTAAGGTGACTGCTCTCAGACAGACAGCCTCCTCACAAATTCTCCTTAGGTTGAATAAACGCAGTGACCAACATGTAGTTGACCATTTGACATAGCCTAATTCTTATTGCAAATATTAGAAGATATGGATTGTCACGAGACCACACTACACTGTAAAACTTACGTTAATATAGCATCGAAATCAGTACAGTACGTACATGGGCTACTTGAAAATAGCTGATCTACAGGCTTATACAATGTAACACATTGCAACGCGTTGTGAGGTTGTATATATACCATTTAAGAAAAAATAAAATAAAATAAAATCAATGAATGAATTGTCCCTGAAGAAAAATCATATTAATTTGGGGGTCGTAAAAAATGATCACCTTCTCCTTGTTTCCTCCTCCACCAACGTCGAGGAACAGACAGCATTATTTGTCTCACTGTAGATCTCCTCACATATCACAACAGCAATTAGGTTGAACATTGGCAAAGTTTTACTTTAAAACAGTAGAACTTGCATGCGTGTTCTAACCACATCAATAACATTATCAGCTGCCTGGTGGTGAACCGTAATCCATCCAAGTGGAACTAATACATCTAGCGGGTAGAGAATAGAAGAGATCGTGCCCATGCCATGAGGTGAGAGAAGCCAGACGGTTATTAGTCATTGGTTTAGAAACGGAATACAGACGAGGGCAGAATGAAAGCATGACATGGAAGACAATTAAGCGTCTGGACTGGATGGGTCTGAAAGCATTATACGTCAGGGTGTGCACGCAGCAAGACTTAGCATGAACACATGTACTGAACGCATGATGTGCTCGGAACAGCTTATTTATTAATGTATTGTTAAAAAAATAAAGATACGTGTTGTAGTACTCAAACAATAGGTCTATAATGAGCCTTCAGACACATCCGTTCTGCAGTTCAGAGAGAGGGCGCAAGGTTGTGATTATTTCTGTGTTAGTATTTAGTATTTAGTTAGTAGAGTTAGTATGCATTCAGCATTTAGTTTGGTTTTAGTATTCTTTAGTATTTAGATGCATAACCACATGAACCCCATCACCAGCTTAAAACAGTAGGTGAAATGTAATCCATCCACATGGAACTAATAAGCATCTAGCAGCAGGTAGAGAGGAGATTGTGCTGTGAGGTGTGAGAAGACAGGTAGTTTAGTCTGGAAACCTCATATATCCCAGTGTTGATTTCGTCGACTAAAACTAAGACGAAAAATAAATAAAAAAATCACTAAGCTATGACTAAAACTAAGACTAAATATATTGACAATTTCGTCAACAAATAAAAACTAGACAAAAATGTTAGGAAGGGACTAGTGGACAAGAGTATAAGTAATTTTAGCACTTGGTTGCATCTACAAGCTCACAACGCTTCGCAGCGCGAGCTTGTAGATCGGCTATTTTCAGCAAGCGTTTTCAGCCTTTACGGCATCAAGGCCCGCCAAAATACCTTTTTGTCGACAAAAAACTGTATATTTAGTCGACTAAAATCGCATGACATTTAGTCGATTAAACCTAGACTAACAAAAATCAGCCCCTCTGTCTGAGCATAAACTAAAGTCAAATAGTCATATAGTCAAAATACTATATGACTAAACAAAAATCTAAATTTGCTGCCAAAATCAACACTGATATCTCCATATTTAAACCCTTTTTTAATGTTTTTTGTTGTGATGTATGACTATCATCCCTATAAACATTCTGTAAAAATAGGTGAACATTCAGTGAAAAATAGCTGATGCACAAGCTCACAACTCGTTGCACTGCGACGTGTTGTCACTGTGTAGATTAGCATTGGTATTTGGTTCTGAAAATGTGCTAATATAGCGTCACAATCATTTAACGCCTCCCATATATACACTACAAGATGTGTGACATGGTTTAAGAAAGATTTTTTTAATATATATTTCCGAAATATAGTGTATGGGAGGCTTTAACCATTATTTTATACTTTGGCTATTATGTATAATCTTTGTGAAGTTTGTGCAAATCTTTCAATATCTTTAAACACAAATCTTTGCTTGTACAGGGATGCCTGCATGGCACAAAACATTTTCAGAATGGGGGCTCCGTGACTAAGTACACACTGCACCAATTTGGGACGAAAGCGTTTGAGAAGCATGCTGTATATATAGGGTTCAAGTGGTTCATCGTTATTGAAACAAGCAAGTGCTTAGAGGAGAGAGGGTTTAGGAGCAGCAGAGAGGGGTAGAGAGGAGACAGGCCCAAGAGACAGCTGTTGTTAGTATAGTCAAAGAAATGAGCAGAGGTAAACATGCATGTTTGTGAGCATGCACATGTGTGTGTCTCAGCTGACACAACAAACAACCTCCATGCGCTTGAACTTCATCTGCCATCAACTTCTAAGGTATATCATTGTGAGCTGCCTGCCTACGGTGTATGCCTCCGGAGGTGGCAACTTTGATTTCGCTGCTGTCTGGAGGAAACCTCATAACTCCATGTTGAGGCTTTTGATTTTATTCAATGAATCAGTGCTATTGAACACCCTTTACGTCTGTGTGTTGTTTCAAAAATGAAAAAAATGCCAATGGAAAGTAGTAAAAAAAAGCATTGGTAAAACCTCTTAACTCCATTGGACCCTCAAACTGTCTGCTAAAGCAACTAACTCCACCACCTATCTCCTTCTCATGCAAGTAATTGACAATATCTAGTCACAACACCAACTTTGATGAGGCAGTATTGCATCGTTTAAAAAATATCAGGTTTTATTAATTTCCTTAAAAACGTATATTTTTTTATATATTTCCTGAAAAATGTACATTTTGGAGTTATGAGGTTTCCCTCCCGGACAGCAGAGATTTATTTGTTGTTGATGCTTGTCGTTTGTTATTTCCCACACCAAACTTTGAACTTGAAATATTGTGAAATATCTATCGGCTTTTCATTGAAAGAGCTTTTTTCCCCTCTTACCCAAAGCCCTCTTTTATTAACCAGGTTCTTATTCATAATTCACCGTAGGAGGATGTATTTGTTGACATTCACCCACTCCAGTCCTCTCTGTTAACCCATTTTCCTGTTTTAAGCATTATGTTATACTTTAGCTATTGCAGATCTACAAGCTCTACAAGCTCAAGCTCATAACTTATGAATTAGCGAAAATGTGCCTCAAATCTTTGAATATATATTCTTTCAGAGTTTCAGTTTTTAACTCAAGTCTTTTAAAAAGACATTTTTTAAATGTCGACATCAAGCCTAAATGGATTAATATTCTGCTCTTATTGCGTGTGTATTTCATCATCATGCTGGCTGTGTGTACAGTATGTCCATGTGCCAGAGACTAGACGCTGCCCAGACTGTCCCCATGCAGCACATGGCAGGTATTACTGTAGGCCAGTAGTTCCCAAAGTGGGGTACCGGGGACCCCTAGGGGTCCTTGAGGGAGTTCCAGGGGGTCCCCCGGCTAAATGATATAGTTATAGGAACCAAACCCTTATGGGTCTGTAACGGGTCCATTTGGTTCCATTTGTACACTCTCAGAGTGAAATTAAAATTGATTTTACAATATGAATTGGGGTCTCAGACATACTCTGTTACGTGTACAGTACGTAAGTAGAAGTCCTAAATTCAAAATGTACTTGAGTAAAGTACAAGTAAAGTAGTCATTATGCAGAATAATCAATTTTTGAAATGAAAGAAAAAGCCGAAACGTGTATAGGGCTGAATTGGTTAACGTATGTTTTCATAATATTAATCGAAAATCTAGTAACTAAAGTCTTCAAATAATTGTAGTGGAGTAAAAGTACAATATTTGGATCCGAGTATAGAAGTTAAAAATATTGGAAATTGGAAATGCTCAGGTAAAGTACAAATATCTTGTATACGGTAAGTACAGTACATGAGTAAATATACTTGGTCACTTTACTGTGTGTACACAGACACATGCATGAATGCGTCTCTTAACCTGGCATGGTGAGGGCTGTCGCTGCAGGCATGGAGCACCACAGAGCGTGCCCAGATGGTCAGCTGCTGCCCTGTGTTGGCCCAGACTAACCCATTGAGGACTGGAACGCATCTGTGTCACCTCATTTCAGCTTTTAACCATTATTTTAAACTGCAGCTGTTGAAAAACATGCAGATCAACAAGCTCTATAGAGCTTCTGCAGTTTTTTGAAAAGTTGTGAAAATGTGTGCAATTCTTCGAATATATATTCTTTCACAGCAAACGTTTTGAACTCATAACTTTGCTTCTGGTGGGGGGGGGGGGGGGGGTCCCTGGAACAACATATTTTCCGATGGGGGTCAGTGGCCAATTACATAATTCCTTAAGTACAAGTCCTTGAGATGAAATAGTTTGAGAACCACTGATATAGAAACATAGGTTTTTCAAAGCCAGTCAGGATTTAGAAGACTGGTCTCAGTCCTAAATGTGCTAATCTAATCACTGATGCCTCAGCAGAACCGCCGCAAACTTCGCCACACCAGCACCGCACCGCGGCGCATCTCGTCGCGGGCCGTGTTGAACCAAAAAAAAGGGGCGTGTGTGTGTGTGCGTGTGTGTGTGTGCGTGTGTGTGTGCGTGTGTGTGTGTGCGTGCGTGCGGCGTCACCTCTGCCACGATCATGTGCCGTCGGGCGTGCAGCCGTCGCCATGCCAAGAACACAAAGGCAAACAACAGCAGTTGGTTGAGCGCGAGCAACAGGCCAGACCGCGGCAGACTGAGCAAACGTCGCCGCTGCCAAAAGGGCTGTTATATACGGAAACGCCGAGGCCACGCCAAGTATAACAGAGTCGTTCCAAAATGGTAAGTGGGTAAATGACAACCAGCCATCGTTTCTCATTCTCTCCCTGGTTCTTTCTCTTTTTGTAAGTGGGAGGAGGAAAGGGAACACTTTCACCGGGAAAATGGGTACTCAACGATGATGGCCTAATTGTTTACTTCACTCAGAGGCAGACAAAGGCGGTGGAGAAAGGATGGCAGAGGAGAGGGTTGGATGCCTGAGCAAGGGTTTGGAGTGGTGCCTGAGGACAGTTCACGTTTTGCTTTCAACAACTGGTGTGCGTCATTTTGGTCAATGATGTTGGATCTGATTCTGCAGTGACGCACCGATGCAATGCCTGAACACAGGACACTGGGCATAAATGAGTATAATTGTAGTCATTTATCTAAATAACAGTATATGAAGTAGGAGAAAAACAATCTGAAGTGGGAGAAACACAAAACACTACGTTTTTAAAAAGCATTCAGGAAGCCAAATGTGTGTTACCCTCCACTCTCTCTCCTTTCCATCACACTTCACTCTCTCTCCATTAGGCTGACAATGAATTGAATTGAGTTGCATTGAATTGAATGTGGGGCATTGGGGTGTTGTGCTAATTCACTTATTTCCATCGCTCAAAAATCTTTTTTTTGTATCCTCCATAATGTAAATAGTATCCCAAGCGGCACACTTTACTACTTATTTCAATGGAAATAAGCGAATTAGCACAAAAACCCAACCCCCATTGAGGGCTTATATTAGGGGAAATGGCCAATAATGCACTTTTGCACAAAATAACACCTGGACCTCTATGGTGGGGACGTAACAACTAATAACACCTGGACCTCTTTGGTGGGGACGTAACAACTACAAATTACACCTGGACCTCTTTGGTGGGGACGTAACAACTACAAATAACACCTGGACCTCTTTGGTGGGGACGTAACAACTACAAATAAAGGTGAGAAAGCCTTCTAGCATGGAATTCTCCTTTAAAGACTCAACTGAACCACGACCATTGCAACAGTTGTGTTCACGGGTCAGAAATATTGCATGTTGGCCGGAAAAGGGTCTGACGGGGATGGGACGAGAAGCCGCAAAGCTAGGATGAAGAAAGTTGAACAAAGTAATTTGAAATAATATTGGTTTCAGGCAAAAAAAAGTTATAGCCCTGAGGATTATATATATTCCCACAGAGCCAGACCAGAAGTACAGAGTTGAATGAATGAGTTGAATTATGGAGGGACAGACAATGAGAACATCATGGAACACTAAACAAAAGACAGAGAATGTCAGGGACAGGGAGAGAGAGAATTCCAGACCTACAGGAACGTGGCCAGGGTGTGTGTGTGTGTGTGTGTGTGTGTGTGTGTGTGTGTGTGTGTGTGTGTGTGTGTGCTTGTGCGCGTGTGTGCGTGCCCATGCGTGTGTGTATATCTTGTGTATGTCTTTCTCGTGTCAATTGTTTGCACAAACATAGTTTGTATGGTGCAGAAATGTGAATGACGTGAACAAACAGACACAATGTATCGCACAAAATAATGATTTATTATAACCGTCGACATCTTATGTCTCTTTATCGGCCTCTTCTTAACACGAGAACTCTGTCGATGTAATCATAACGGTCGAGTGCTACATAAGGGAGGGCTCATGGCGAAACGCCGCGCGGAGAAATGGATATTTTACTACCCAGGTATATCTTAAAACAATCAGCGCCTTGATGAATGGCGGGAATGGCTGATGTATGGCTGGAATGGAAGGGTTATTTGGAGAAGGTTTGAGTCAGGGAAATGCACCTCATCAATCAGCGTGATTAAAAGGCTCTGGCCGGCCCCAAACAAAACTCACACAGCAAGTGGCTGCAGCATGGCCTTTAAAAGGTGCAGTCCGCTGTTTTAGAAAGTGCTCGCAGCACAGCGGTTCTCCGCCTGCGGGCCGGCCGGGGGGGGGGGACCACAAAACAAACGGGTCAGGCTACTCGATGACTCAACTAACCCCTCGACCCCTATAGTGTTGATTGTGTCGACTAATGCTATGACGAAAAATGTCCGCCGACCATACCTTTTTTCACTGACGAAAACTAAATGGAAACTAATTGAAAACTATACGCTGTGAGGACTAAAGCTAAGACCAAATATATTGAGGATTTGACTAAAATGTTATAAGGGGACTATAGTGGACGAGAGATCCAGTATAAGTCATTTTGCACTTGGTTGCATGCTGAAAATAGCCGATCTACAAGCTCACAACTGAGCTTGTAAATCGCGTAAAGCCATTATGACGGCTTTAAGGCCCGCCAAAATACATTTTAGTTGACTAAATCAACTGTAGATGTAGCCGACTAAAACTATGTCTGTATACTATGTACAGTAATTAAATAGAGCATGACGAGTGATGCGATACTGTGCTCTATTATGGAGCGGGGGGGTGGGGGGGGGGTGACACCGCCAGCATGATTCACACTATAAATGTGGAGCTCTCCCTGATAAGGACACTTTGACAGCACCATGCCATGTTCCATTATACACCATCTCCATGGCACACAAATCACTGGACACCTCACGCACGCGCGCACGCACGCACGCACACAGGCCTATACTTGCCCCATGGCCAAAATCCATTTTAGCCAAAGCCCATAACAAAAAAAATATAGCCTTGTGTCAGCAGTTCTGCATAGTTAGAGCATCTGATTTTACTGCACAGCTCAGACACACGCTTCCGTTTCGCACACAGAGGACACACGTACACATCGTCAAGGCAAGCACGCACGCGCACGCACACGCACACACACACACACACACACACACACACACACACACACACACACACACACACACACACACACACACACACACACACACACACACACACACACACACACACACACACACACACACACACACACACACACAAATGGCAGAGTTGTAAGACTTGCAACGTACCGAGGCTATATTGACTGATAACTGACCTGGGCATCTGCCGCACAGTAACAAGCGGACTCTAATGAAAGACCTGGATGACTGACTGGCTATCTGGACGCTCGGCAGGTTACAAGGTCTACAAGACGTGCTACTGTACGCACAGACCGAACACCATCACCACACCTGCTCTGTAAAAGCATGGTGGTTCGTTCCAGCAGTGAAGGCAGAGCGGATTCTTTTCCCCCGTCGCCAGGGGTGTAAACACGTTTCATCTGTGCAACACTCGCTGTTTCCCTCATGCCGAAAAAACTGTACCAAACGCTGCCACGGCATTTTAGCACTGAGCCTCAATTACTGTAGTGAACGGAGACAGAAGGGAGGAAGGAAGGAAGGGAGGGAGGAAGGAAGGAAGGAAGGAACGAAGGAAGGAAAGAAACTCAATGAAGGGATTTTCCTCTGCATTATTCCTTTCATTACTAAAATGTTAAAGATTTACACTGATCAGATTCTCACAATGATGGTTTTGTGCAAACACATATAATTCAAATGTAAATACAACAACTATAACACGTACAACATGCAATGAAAAATAATCCGGCTTCAACAGCTGAGCCGCACACATGTAGGAGAGCGTGACGTGCACGGGGACACCTGCTGTGCCCGGCACATGAAAGATCAGCATTTAGCATTGAAATCTATTTTTGTTGTTGAGCGTTTCAAAGAGCTGCCTCCCAGCCATGCTCTTTCTTCCTCTGACACACATACCGTACAGCAGATCTGTGTACCGAGCGCACACATGTCGCATGTAAATGCTCATGGGCCTATCGCATACTAAGAAACACACGTGTGCACGGCATTCTAGTCGAGTGAATGGCGCCACATGCCGCGTTCTAGTGCAATTTTCACTGAGAAAGGGGAGCAAAATCCCAGTCACCAATTCAACCGGGCTGGCTCGTTTGTTCAATGCGAACAAATGACACAACATAATCCCATTTAGGATGGAGGCAGAGATCCTTTGTTCCTGTCATGCGTCACCACATACCTAACCCCCTCAGGGGCAGAGAGTCACACAGCCGCATGCGGGGAGCGGAAAAATAGAATGAAAAATTAAACAGAAGGTGCATGAGAGCGATGGAAGCGGAAGGAGAGAAGAATAAAAAACGGAGCACATGAGACCAGCAGCGGGGAGAAGATGGAAGATCGGTGACGAGACGGGGACAGGGAGAAGCTTCCAGGCCTGATTACGGAGGAGAGAACAGATGGGTAGAGACCTACATGTGTGGAAACACATGGCTGAAATTTCCCCCAGAATATTCCGCTCAATTATATAGAGAGGATGTGTCATTTCCAACACATCCATGTGTCTTAGGAGGAGCCTCACGTCATTTCGGTTTAAGGACATGCAGCGTTTGAACGGAATAAAGGGAAGTGAGAAATGAAGTGTACGTACGTCGTCTCAACACTATTGTGAAAGTGGCAGATGATATCATCGGCGTTCTCTGCGTTCACCAACTGTCTAAATGGCAAAACGAGACATAAGCAAAGCCTAGTCCTAGACTAGAGCATCATGAACTGCCAAGTGCCACGGTCAACCGTTGGGAGGAGAATTAGAGTCAACAACTTTCAATCAACAAGCTGAATGAAAGGCTGAATGGAAGGCTGAAGTAAAGGCTGAATCTCAGTGATGTTCTTATCTTTACTATTGGTGTGCCTTTGGTGTATCTGTTGAACCAGTGTGTGTGTTATGTTTTCCTCTATGTATTCTCTCTTCCTTTTCTAACTCTTCTCGTAAGCACAATGTTGAGACCTGCACGCACAAAGAAGAATTTTCACACACGCCTTTACACCTGGAGTCGTGTGATGTGACAATGAAGTTGTTTCTGATTCTGTACATCTTTTGTTGTTGTGCGCAATGTGCAAACAAAATTAATCTAAGTAAGGAAACACTGTGTACTCTGTAGTGAACTTGATTCCTTGCAGAGATGGGCAGTATTTGAAATACATGTATTTGAAATACATACTTTTTTGTAATTTGTATTTCGCTGGGATGGAAGAAATTAGATGTATTTTGTATTTAGATACATTTTCAATGTATTTTGCCCATCTCTGATTCCTTGCAATAACACTTCCTAATTGGGACAAATCTAATCTTTCATTATTCATTGACACAAACATTGACGTTCCGAAAAATAACACAAGAAGATTGAGGCATAAGAACTTTACTGTAATTCGCGCTGGACAGTGCAATCTAACTCAACCAATTGCCTTCAAGAGTCCTTTGTCTGCAAAGCACAACCCAAAACAAAGAGCAGGGTTTAGCGAAAGATGGGGCAGGCTTACGGGCAAGCGAGAACAAGGGTGTGAAAGCCGTCATGTGAGACCAACGGTGTGAAACTCATCATGTGAAACGTCAGGGTCCGCAGCAGCTGGAGACGTGATGAGAAATAGTACGGGAGATACAGCAAAATGAGAAGATGGAGAGGGATGGGGAAAGAAAGAAAGAAAGATGGGTTGGATACGATATAACAGAGGTCCTGAAGTTCAGAGAAGTCCCCCCAGCTCACCCTCTGAGCCGAGTGAGAGCAGCTCTGAAATACTAACTGAGCGAGAACAGAAGTGACAGGAGATGATGTCGGGGGGCGGTGGTGGAGGGGGGGGGGGGGGGGGGGGGGGAGGGGGGTGGTATAGAGGCTGACAGAAAACCAAGTTTGTACATTTTGCTTTTATCAGACTACAGTCAGCAAAGGGAGTAGATTCAGAAGAAGGGACACAAACACAGTTTGACTCTCTCTGAACGTGTAAAATGAACACTCGGGATTATACTGGATGCGTACAAGCAGACATCACGTAACTGGGGATGTATAGATATAAACAAACCGCAGAGATGTTTGAATCGCATTAAAATATCTGAGGTATTAGCACAGGAGATTAAAAACAACAGCAGCAACATACAAACAAACCAAAAGGGGCAGCGGAGATAGATAGATAGATAGATAGATAGATAGATAGAAAGTTCTCTGCGTCTTTGACCATCTCTCAACTTTGAGGTGACGCATGAGCGGGGGGGGGCAACGGTCGGGGTATAGTAGGAAAAAACAGTGCCACAGCCTGGCAGCAACCTTACCTAGGACACCCAGTCGGTAGTTGACAGTCATCACGATGACATTGCCATAGCTGGCCAGGATGCTGCCGTCAAACATATTCCCTGTTCCTTCCATGTAGGAGCCCCCGTGGATGAAAACCATCACGGGCTTGGGGCTGCCGCTCTCTCGGATGTCTGAGGACGGAGAGGGAGGGAGGGAGGGAGGGCGTGGGGGGCGGAGGGGTGAGGGGGGAGAGGAGCGGGGAGGGAAGGAGGAGATGGTGAAGTGAGAAAGGGACTGATTAGACCATAGATTGAACATGACAGCTGCAGATGCAATCTCAATACTTTACTGGGCATTGGCCTCTCAAATGTTTTTTGTAAGTAATCTTGGCATATTGGCTTTTTTTTTTAAAGCTTTGAGACAGGGTGTTAGCTGGAAGCGTCAAACCACTCATTTTCTCATGTGAAGGGGGTGACATGTCCCTGGTGATTGGAAAACACCGTTACTTTTTTTAAAATTTCACACGGGTATTGATAAAATGGGATACTTAATGGAGCAGGTTTTAATTTTCGTTTCAGTCAATGACATGTCAACATTCGGGGGCGGCAATTGAAATTGTCATTCCATTTAGAGGCAAGGGTAATTTGAGTAATTTAGTGCAAAATATCATGAAAAATAAAGAGAAGCAACATTCAGGGTAGCCATGCTAAAACTTGACGGTGAATATTTAAGGATTGCTTAAGGGTTGTTTAGCTGTCACCAAAAAAAAGAAGTGCATCCATGATTTTGTAACTCGCTGGAAAGCTATTTGCTCTAATTGGACAATCAAGACGGGACACTTTCCTTTGATGGATTCTGTTTAAGAGGCAGTAAAGGGAGTTAAGTAACTATTGCTAATCCTCGCTGAACCTTGACATCTGTGATGTAAACACAGAATTACTAGGCATCTCTATTGAAGTTATATATATATATATATATATATATATCATTTTTGTGTGAGTGTGTGTGTGTGTGTGTATCAGGGCAACATACTGTTAGAATGTCAGGCCTCTGCGTGGAAACAAAGTACTGTACGTACATACCGGTATGTCATTTAGCAGACGTTTTACATGAATTACTGACCATTAAGGAGCTACTGTTCTCTCTAACACGACGGTGGATGACGACAAGTGAAGAGGATTAGAAAAAAAACACTGGACGCTTTTATAGTAGATACTGCACCGCATTTTCCTTTCATCTTCACGCACTGTATGCCAGAGACGAAGCTTTTCATCTTGGATGCTGCTAACTATCTCCATCTGAGCATGCAGCGTTCAAGCCCATTGATGTTTGCTGTTGAGGGACGCAGGGTCCACAGAGAGATCAGCGATTCCACAGGGATTAACTTTTAACTAGGAAATAGAAAACCATTACACGTATCCAGAAAAAAAAGGTGTTGTCTATAGTTTTGGGAGTTTGTTATTATATTTCTTTCGCTGAGAGAGAGAGAGAGAGAGAGAGAGAGAGAGAGAGAGAGCTACAGTACGGAAAAGGACATAATTACGGATTTGTTTGTGAACATGTTTGAGCGTGTATACGAGAGAAGCACGATGACTTAATGGATTGTGAGGACGCTCTCAAGTCTGTGGTTGAGTGATTTCTCTCCGTGTGAATGCATATGCAAAGAGAGAGAGAGAGAGAGAACTTGAGGACAACAGAAAAATGGCATTGTTGGCGGCAGTCTAAATGTCATCCGTGCATGGGACGTGTTTGTTTGTGCCCACAGGAAATCCGTTTAAATCTCAGACAAAACAAAAGAGAAACGGAGGTAGTCTGGGGGAAAAGAGGCCGCTATCTTTCCCCCCTTCCCGCATCGGTTCTTAAAGGGAATTCAAATTAGACTCATGTGGCCGCTGGGTAGAGGGATGTCTGATTTGGTACTATATACACGGCAAAGTCCTCAATATTAATTCATCCATTTGTAACTCTGAGATCACACGGATGCTCTCACACGTGTACGCTCCCAGAATTAAATGAAGGGTGTCCTGTATCCTTATTGTCTGCAGTGCTCATTATGGCACAGCACTTCCTCCTCTGTCCTCTGCGGTGGTTGTTTGTTGTGCTGTTGTTTTGTTCCAATGTTCTTTGTGTGGCCCGTTTCCCAGCAGGCAGTGGGGCAGCATGTACTGTAGTGGCATGTCATAACTCTCCTCTGGAATGCTTCCACATGCTTCTGACAAAAAAGGTCAGGAGATTGGATGTACACATGCACGGCAGAGTGCGTGTATGTGCATGCGTGTGTGCGTGCACGTGGCCCACAGAGGGTGGGTGGGTGGGTGTGGAGTGCCGGTGTTTGCGGTTGGACACAAGGCTCTTGCGGTGACAGATAATGACAAAATGGCTGGCCTGCTCGACAAAGAAAGGACATGAGAGGAGAGGAACAATATCCATTCAACACTGATTCAACCAATATTAGAGGTGCAGTAAAGGGTTGTTAAAACAGTGTTAAATATCTCTATATTTTCGTAGTAATCATTGCTATAGAGTCTTTGCTCAGTAACAGGGATGTCCCAGTCTTCTCAGTGAACAGAAAATGTATTTTCAGGATACCAATTTTATGCAGTTCGGGAGAGAGAACTCACACAGCATACAGTATGCGATAAACACGTGGAATTGGAAGTGATGACGCGTAGAAATGAACATTCCAACTGGAACACTATCAAACTTGAAGCAGGATACTCTCTCCTGATTGGATGAAACTGGTGACACACCTCAAAATGTATTTTCTGATTATAAAGAGGTGGAGAGATGAGGAGACCCTCTTACTGAACAAACACTCTATAGCGATGATTACTGTAAGAATATAGAGCTTGTTTAGTTATTTTTTAACCAGAAAGGTAATTATGACTATGTAATTATGATCCTGATGATGCGGGTGGGGTGGCGGTCATCATGTTGGTACAAAATACGACAAAGATGATGATAATGATTGAGTCGATGATGACAGTGGTGACAACAATGGCCGTTAAACTGTACACACGGGTGCATTGTGATTGTGTGAATGGTTAATTGGAACATCCAGACAGTTAAGTTGTTTCTTCAATCATAGGAACGATTCACCAGTGTGGAATTAATGGCGCCAACTAGATATAATAATTACAACCGCCCCAATTTGGTGTTTTTCCTTTGTGATATTGTCTCCCGCTCCAGGCAATTCGAGGCGAGGTCAGTCTTCTCGATAGCAAAGATGTAATTATCGGGACCTCGGGAGGGTTTCTGCGCCGAGCGAGATGAAAGTGCGCCGGTTTTCGAGGAGAGCTGTGCGATTAAAAACAACCCGCGGGTTGCTCACCAGCACGTTTCCCAGAGTTTGCCTCGCATACAGCGGGGTGTCAGGCGAGGTGACGTGCGAGCAATGACGTCTACATGTTGCTGCATGCCTCCAGAGATGAGCTGGAGATCAAAAGGATTGGGCTTCGTTCGATTCCTCAGAGTAAAACCCCGAAAGATGCCTCCGGGGCTTGTTTCTATACGGTACCTCTGTGCTGTCACTCTGCTAGCGTAGAGGCGCCAACTCCGTGTGGACGCGCAGCATCTCATTGTCTTCAAAGTACACAGTAGGATTCTCGGTGCTAATTATTCATTTTTTTATCCCACGATTTTGTAACCCATTTTTCACCCCTGTGTCAATTATCTAATGTGATCCTCTACACACCCTCCTCTGGTTTCATGTGCACACTGTTAAAGTTGATAAATTAGCGCAGAGAAGGGTACTGTATAGGCCTACACCTCTGCAATTTGTCTAGCTGCTGTACACGCTTTCCAGGACAAGGGGCCCACATTAAAAAGAAATGCAAAGGCTTACTGACAGCTTCCTATTCCTATATATATGAAGCTTCCTATTCCTTATTAAATCCTGCCAGATGTTGACATACATATTCACTGTAGTATGCATGACAACAGGTATTCTTCCGTCTTCTATATTCGTTGAATTCGTAATATTGTGGTTTTATCACTGCTACTATGCTGCTATAATGGCCCGGAGATCATCGTAGACTCGCTTTCTTTACAAAGCCACGTTTTTAAAGTAAACTAAGCGTGTCCGTCCAGGCTGTGCACAGTAAAGTTGATGTTAAGCGAGAAAGACAGAAACTTGTTTGTTCCAAAAGAAAAGAAAGAAAAGAAAACAGGCTGAGAGAAATCTGGACGCATGCAGTATAATATGTAAAACTTTTCAGAGTCGATTGCTCTTTATGTGTGCTCTACTCAGCTCTTCTCCCGCTGTACTCCGGGGTGGTCTTCGCACCGTCAGCAGAATCCCTCTCTCCTCCTCCTACCCTCCATAGCAAGGGATCCACATCCACACCGTATGGGCAGATTAATGTGGCACAGGTGTGTGCAGCAGTAGTATAGAACATTTCGATGGCCGAGGAAAAGCACATGGCGCTGTGTTAGATGTGACGGCTCACGACATCTCCTCTTGTTCATATATCCACATCAACAGTATTCCACCGTATATACGCGGTTGATTTGCAGGCCCGAAAAGAAACTGCAACTCTGCATCTTGGCAAAATGCTCGGCTCTCAGGAATGGCGTGGTTTGCATCTCTAGTCCCAGCACAGCGTGCCTATATACAAACAGTGCTTCTGAAACCTTTTCATGTCAAGGACCTCCGAATTAATAATGTATTTGGCCGCAGACCACGAGGTAAATGCAGGGGCCAAAATAGCTCAAATTAGCTGATCTAAAAGTTCACACAACGCATCACATTGCAACACGTTTGGAGCTTGGATCTGCTCGTGCGTTGAGTGTGCGTGAGTTGCGTACGTGCATGTGTTCACATGTGAATATTATATCCAGGATATATGTGACATTGTGCCTGTGTATTTATGACAGGGTTGTGTGCGTGTGCATGCGTCTGTGTGCACACACGTGACGCTTGCCGCATGCATGCGTTTCCCAGGAAAAACAACACGGTGGCTCAGATCAAAGCGACCGACTGGTTTTTGAGTCCTATTTGGATGTAATTGCTGTTTACTTCATCACATTATACAGAAGCAGTACCTTATTAAGTCTCTCTGCCTGTCATTAAAGTTCTACCCACTGTGGCCTTAAGGGAGTATGCCTGCATCTCAGGGTTTTTTATCAAGGACATTTTATTCATAATATGACTTTTCAAAGGGCTGTTTGTTTATGGCAACTCAATTTTGGCTCGTCTTTTTCGTAATATTGCAGGCTTAATGGCCGGGTTTGCAGATTATTGTCAAGGGGACAGTTAATGTACTGCTTCAGCCCTTCAACCTCCATCAGTGTCTGTGAGAAAACGTGAGTTACCAAAATGTCTGTTTTAGATAGATTCAAGAAAACCATGTATTTTTTGGCTTTTTTCCCCTACTTTAAGTTATTAGTTTTATTTTGTTATTTCGGATTGACGATTGAATCATTTGGTGGAAATAAAGTGACTGAAATATATGATAAATTGCGTAAAGGTCATGGCTGAATGGGGGCATGTATTGACTGATTGTTTTTTGATTTGTTTATATTTTTTTTGGCCACAAAACAGACAAACACAGGGTCTGAATAAAATAAAGGAATTAACATTCTATACTGGTGAGAGTTGACATCCCTGGCATGGAAAACATCCAGTCACTCCTTAGAGAAGCGATGACAGGACTAACGTTAGGAGCATTTATCATCCAAACATAAAAATGCAATGTGTTATTATGTTAGTCACGTGAATGAAATTCACACCAGTAATATCTATGGATTTGGCTTAATTGTAATTTATCGGTTACACTTTTTCTAATAATACAATGTTGGGCGGCTTAGAAATGAAATTCACGGTTGGAGTCATTCATTGTTGTTTTTTACTTTATCATCGTTCGCACTCTGCTGGAGATGAACCCATGCCAGAAACTTCTTTTGTTTTTCCCAGGGCGACTATGAATAAAACAAAATCTCATGTCCAAAACGGTTCATGGGATTTCAAACAAAAAAACGACCGTATTTTGAGCTTGTTTGTGTGCTACTTTTGGTGCCGCTCTCATATGATCAAGTATAGGGCGTTAATTTACGAAAAAACATAATTAGAATATGGAGATAAGAGGTTTCTGTGCCCGACAGCAATGACAAGTTGTTGTCCTTTATTTTGACCGTACCCACATCACACAAGAAGGTCAGTGGTTTGACACCCAACATACTAAAAGATTTTAATGGATTTTAAGCTGAAAGGAAGCCAATTGGTCACTTCTTAGTTTTTTGGAAAAGATAATTGAAAAAACATGCAAAAATGTGTTAGGGACTGGCTAAAGGGTTAGTTCCGCTAGTGGGGATGCAACACATAGAAAAGTAAAGACAAATAAAAGAAAACAGCAAATTCAAGCATGAGAAAACCTAACAGTTAAGGTTATTAATCTATCAACGAAGGTGGGGATACATTTAAACATACTCTATAAGAGACATCAAGCCAAAGAGGACAAAACACATCCAGCCCAAAAAAGACTTTTTACGGGTAAAAGAGCAAAAAGAAAATCTCCACCACTTTCAAAAAAAGGACAAGAAATGGTAAGAAAATCAAACAAGAAAAAAACTGGAGCAGTGGGAAAAGGGCAGATTTGGTTTCCCTTGTGTCATGCAAATCAGATTGGCATCGGAAAAAAATACCTTCATCGTCCGTGCGGTCACTATCACCTAAATCATCAGTGTGTTTCTTTGTAAGGGGACCTATAGGGAGGGACCAAGAAGGAGAGGTTGGAGGAAAACAGGACAATAATAATAATAATAAAGAACACACACAGCTTTCAAAAGACGCTCTGAAAAGATAGTGAACGTCTATCACTCCACCCCCCCCTCCACTCCCCCTCCCTCCCACTTGGGGGAAACTCTGAAAGGGAGAGTGGGTGATGATTAAGACACTGTTCCATTTCAACACAGCGCGACTGTATATAGTCATCGGTATAAGTCACAGTAGAGTAGCAAGAAAAGAAGAATTTCATTTTTCCTTTTAGAAAAAAAAACAAAAACAAAAAAAAAAGATCAAAAATATGTCAGTAGTGCTGCTGACAATGAAGAATTAGCTCAGGGGTCGCGGCTCTCGGGAACAAAAGAGCGTGAAGGGAACCAAAGCATTATAATGTCACCGGCGATAGCAGCACGCCTACAATGCCTGCATCATTATAAATATAGCATAATCACTAAAGCTGTGAAAATGTTGCTGCTGTAAAAAAAAAATGAAATGCATAATTAAAGCGTTGATATAGTTAGAGCATAACTGCTCATCAGAAACCTGTGACTAAATCCCCCTGTTGCTTGCCCATGCCTTCAGACACCTGAGTGTGCCGCCCCTCCACACAGGCACATTGACGCACAAGCGCGCACGCGCGCACGCATGTGTGTGAGAGAGAGAGAGAGAGAGAGAGAGAGAGAGAGAGAGAGAGAGAGAGCGCATGCGACTTCATGCATACTGCAGATTGTACTGCGGGGGCGGTACTGCGAAACATCATTGTGCGGACGGGTAGCCTAGGTTTGAGAATTTTAATGAGAGAGAAAGGCGAGAGAGAGAGAGAGAGAGAGAGAGAGAGAGAGAGCCCTTAGCATACCGAGGGAGATGAGAAGATATAGTGGAGGAGGAGGAGGAAGAGGGGGGGGGGGGGTAGTGAGTGGTGACGGGGGACAGACAGGATTTGATACATTTTGCTTTCATTTCCAAACTATTATCCAATGTCTGTCTCTCTCTCTCTCTCTCTCTCTCTCTCTTTGCAAAATAAAGTCGTTCCATTTCAGAATTTATGTTCAGAATTTGAAGCACTGTATCCTGATACAGTGATTTATTTATTTTTTCCCAGACAGTGGTGCGTTTAGCAATTTGGAAGATTTAGGATCATTTTTGCTGTGTTGCGTTGCCACATTTTTACTTTGATTATCATAATCAAAGTGTCGTTTTTCACGTCCTCCGCCGAGCAGCCTGAGCACCATCAATCCCATTTAACCACTTAAACCCCTGTGTTGACAGGAGTCCCCCAGGGATCTGTGCTTGGCCCCCCTCCTCCCCCCCCCCCCCCCCCCACACCCCACACTACGACCAAATATCGACCTATACCAAGCTGAGCTTGAAGAGCCGCTGTTTCGGGCCAAATGTTTGCCCCCAGAATATAGGGACGCTGGGGTTTAACTGTGTGTGTGTGTGTGTGTGTGTGTGTGTGTGTGTGTGTGTGTGTGTGTGTGTGTGTGTGTGTGTGTGTGTCACAAGATTGTTTTTTTTTCCCGGACACGTTTATGACAGCAGAGATTGATGACTCGGGCCATTCCAGAGGCGTTATAGGCAGACAGGAGGGATTAGGTCAGAGGTTTCTGCTGTAAAAACACAACACACATCATTTATATTATACATTTCATTTACAGTTTATCACATATAGATTCTTTGACACAGAAAAACAGTGCATTGTTTTGTACGTCGAATAATCAGGCATAGATTTAACATATAGAGACATGAAACATACGGTAGACAGACTGCACACAGACACACGCAAATAACACACACACGCACACACAAATAAAGTGAACATGCACAGCTTCAACAATGGGTTTTGATGAACAGATGCAAAAAGGAGAAGGGAAGCCACACGCACACACACGCACACACACACACACACACACACACACACACACACACACACACACACACACACACACAGACAAGCGTATTGCCTGTCTGAACTGGGATAAGATACTGCCAGTCACAGAGTGGAAGATAACCTTTAAATTAATTATCGTACAAACCGCTCCTCGTTTATCATTTCAACATTGGAACATCTCTTTGTATGCACGTTTACGCGCGCGCGCGCGCGCACACACACACACACACACACACACACACACACACACACACACACACACACACACACACGTGAGCGCACAGGCACGCGCACACATACGCATACTGTACACACCTTCTTGATTCTCGCAGGCCGATTTTATTTGCAGTGAAAAATTCAACCTCATTCCGCCAATATTTCCATGGATGTTCTGTATAGGCTACAGTACTCATGACACAAAAAACGGTCTATGCATGTGAATTAATAGCACTAAATAAGTGCTGTGTTATACTCAGGCACCTTTATATATATCTATAAAAAACGGTCAAAATGAACTCTCAGACATGCTAGTGTTAAAAAACCTTCAGTTGTACAGCTACAGTTTGTGGTAAAAACTAAAAACAGACCTTTAGTTGTATTTGTTTGTTGTATTTTAGTTGTATTTGTTAGTTGTTTGCTTTAGCAAAGGCTTGTCAATAGGAGAAACACTTTACTTGTACACAGTTTGTGATATAGTAAAAGCATTTCTCAAACTTTCTTCTTTTCCTGCCTTGATCTCCTTGACAACACCACCCACTGTTTTTTTTGGGAAATAAAACGACACGATGGGAACTACGCCGCACATAAAACAAATCTCACCCACTGTTTTTACATGTAAAACTGTGATGTGACGACAAAGCTGATTTCTGATAAATAACGACCTTTAGTTTTGTGTCAAGGAACCCCAAGTTGATCCCCATCTGAAAAGGGTGTGTGCCATTTTTGCCAGGTCCTTGAAAAGCATCCCGGCCTACATTCACCATTATCGACCGTGTAGACACTTTGTTCACGATTGGCTGGCTCGTCTCCATAGACTGCCTCTAAGTCAGGGGTGGGCAATTATTTCTCCTAGGGGGCCAAATGAAAAAGGGCCGAGCCCATAAGGCCAGAAATACATTCTGAGAAATATACATTTTATTTCTATAGAAAAAGCAGTAAATGGCATTGTTTTGACAAGCTGGTAAGAGCATTTGTTATTACAAGTAAGACGCGCAAACGCGGGAAGCGAACGCAGCTCGTACATATTTGGGTTTTGGACGTATAGCTGCTTTGGGGACTCCTTATATGGTTATGGCTGAGTCATGGTGACGTAACAGCGGGACAGACACTTGCATCAATCACAAACAAATAGGAATAAAAAAAGAGCAGCACAGCACAAACCACTGGTATACAGTGTGCTGTGGCGTGCACAGATAGACACTAGGGGGTGGTAGACCTCTGGACAGCAATGTGCCCTTTTGAAAAAAAGAAAAGCTAAAATAAAACATTTTTTGTACAGTGTACAGTATGTGGACCATGGTGACATTGATCAATTCTTGAAGAGAAAAAAAAGCTTCTAATTTATGCCCCAAAATCTATAAATCTCACACTATTAAGTCAACCGGACGGTTCCACGCTCTGCACAAGGTGCCCTTTTTTCACTTGAGCACCTGCCCCTCTAAATGTCTGTGCACACCACTGTGTGCACACAGGTGTCGTCTGCAGAGCAAGGTAGAGAACAGCAGACCTACAAGCTCACAACAATGAGGTGCAAACAGATTCGGCACAAACAAGGGACTAAATTAATTTCGCTCCTATGCCACAAAAATGTGGAACGCCCTACCGACAGTCATTAAGACATATGAAACCCTTGACTCCTTCAAACCCGCTCTCTAAGGGCACCTATACGGACGGCTGCAATTCGAAACTGGCCCCCGTAAAATCTGAATCCACCCCCAAACCTTTTTTCCCTCATGTATATGTTTTTCCTCCTTTTTACCTCCTTCATGATGCTTTCCTGTGGCTATTATAGAAGTGTATATCTGTACGTCTCTAAATGTTATGATGAATTAAACGGTGGACCCCCTTTGTAAGCGAGTGTAATGCTTTATGGTGTCGTCCACTCACAGTTAACAGTTTTTGTATTGAGTTGTGCTTGAAATGTACTGTGATTCTGCAAACTGTTAAAAATAACATAAATACTTCAATCAATCAATCAGTCAATCAAACAGAAACGATGACTCTGGTGTTACGCGGTGCATGTTGTCTGACTAAAGGTTATCAGGGATCACAGCAGAAAAAACATGCGTACGAGATCGACAGCAACCCCATCAGAATCGCACGCACACACACACACACACACACACACACACACACACACACACACACACACAGTGACAGCAATCACATGTCAGTTGTAAACTATCGGCTGACAGGGGTTCCTGGCCCTCGATCCTCACCCCAAACTCCCCCTCCACCTGTCACGTTGCGTCATGTAAGGCGCATCGTAGGCACACGCATCCGTGTCTGTGTGCGTGTGCACGAGTGTGCGTGTGTGTGTGTGTGTGTGTGTGTGTCAACATGCATGGGTGTACGGTTTGTACTCATTGACACAGAGAGGGTCACAGCTGGCTGGAGGCCCATTTAATGATTAGGAACACAGAAAACGCTGGCTTTGTTCTCTCTCTCTCTCTCTCTCTCTCTCTCTCTCTCTCTCTCTCTCTCTCTCTCTCTCTATTACTTTCTTACTTCACTCTTTCTCCCCGTGCCTTGTCTTTCCACTCCTGCTATATACATTTGAAAACTTGAAATGGGACATTCTGCATGATGAGTACTGTTACTTTTCGTACTTTTAGTATTTCTACATTGTAGTATAAATTTACATAAGCAAAACATTTGAGTACTCTTTCCTGCTTCTCAAGTAAAGCACCCTCCATATCCACCCCCCCATCTCTCTCTCTCTCTCTCTCTCTCTCTCTCTCAGTCCATCAGTATTGATTATGTTCATGTGTGAGCGATCAGAACAGTCTTCATGCTCTGACACTCTTCAGTAGGTCTGGAAATAGAAACCAGCCAGCCGGAAGGAAGGAAGGAAGGAAGGAAGGAAGGAAGGAAGGAAGGAAGGAAGGAAGGAAGGAAGGAAGGGAGGAAGGAAGGCAGGAAGGGAGGGAGGGAGAAAACAATTTGGAAACAATTAAGCCAAAATAGGCAACTACACCTAAAGAAACAAGCCCAAAAAATGAATATGAAACTACCAGTATTTGCAAGGGACTTTACGGAGAAAAAGAAGAAGCCCAAAGTCGCTTATAATAAGTGGACATGGCAACACTGGTATAGTGAACGTGCACACTCGCACACGTACACGCCGCTGGAGCCCTCAGGCTCTCTCTGGTGGATGAGGTAATTATTGCTGTGAGAGTCCCGTGCATCGACCGTACAGATCTATCCATACATACATATTGCTCCTCAAACGCATCAGTCAAGGGCAGCGCCGCCGCCTGGCACAGGAACACGCCGGCTTTAATCAATCACCTGCACTGTGCATTGACCCGTTAAGACCCCAGGCACATTCTAGTTCTACCGACGCCTTCCAAAACCACTGCTTCTCAAAAGTTCTTCATGCCAAGGAGACCCGGTTTTAAAACCCCAGGTCCCAAGGCACATTCTACAGACTGCTTCATGGTTCTCAAAACGTATTCATGCCAACTTTAATGAGTTAAAAGAGATCTAACCCGGGAGGGCCAAGAAGCTATGATGTTTGTAGGAAATGGGCCAATAAGCTATGATGTTGTATAGGAAATAGGCCAATAAGCTATATGATACAGGCAATCCATTTGGCCTCTGCAATGTAGTGAAGTTATTGAAGGAATAAAGTATATCACAAATTGGAAATACTCAAGTAAAATAAAAGTATTGTCGAAAAAAAAAGAAAAAAAATACAAGTAATGCAGCCTGATGGCGTGCCGCAGGTTCGAGTCCCGGCCTTCGCCGCATGTCTCCCCCCCCCCCCCCCATCTCTCTATTACTGTACAAATAATGTGTGACTGAAATATTTCCCATCTAAGCCAAAATACTGGCCAGCATCCCTCGGGCATGATAACAGGCAGACAACATTGTGCTAAAAAAACACACAGACATCTCTCACGTATAATCTTATAGATATTCGTTGTCCTGCTAAATGCCTCCTGGCAGTGCATGCTGTGGTATCGATGGAATCTTTATGGATTGTGAAGAGTGGCCTCCTCAAAGCAAATCTATCCAGATAAGAATGTTATGCTTTTGAAATCAGCAAAGGAAACAATAGATGAATGTTAACTCTCGTTCAAATGCTGCTCGGTGAAAACATATTTTTCCAATAAACCAAGGGCTTTGCTGACCGTGAAATTTCATATTCACATTAAGTTATACCTGAATCAACAGGGACTTCAAAAAAGGCTCCAAACGGGTCCTAACATATATTGTCTACGTGAAGGTTTGAGTATAGTACAGATGTTTGAGAGGGTAAGGACTGTGATTATAGGCTGGTATAGGGTAAAGGAGAGTAGTATATACACCACAGAGAATCTGTAAGAATTCACAGGGAGACCATGCCTACTCCTTATCAGAACATGCGATGGAGCAGTATGGACATTTACTACAATTCAGCCAGAAAACCCCATTCTGGCATTCTGGTATAGAGCGTTGCAGTCCCGCCCCCTTTCATGGGGCCCAGGAAATAATTCCCAATGCACTTTTCCCATAGACATACAGTCTAAAGTCAAAAAGTATTTATTTAAAGACCTTTTAAGCGTCGCACAAAGCCAACTGGAGTCGTTACAAATCATGACAATAAACAATATTTTGGACCAAACAAATAATTACAAACAAGAAAAACAAGAAAAAAAAGTGTTGTATAACCTGCCGTTTTATTCTTCTTTCAAATTATTTGTTCGGCCCGTTTGTTGTCATGATTTTCACAACTCGAGTTGGGTTTGTACTAGGCTTAAAACGTCTTAAAAATATATTATTAAATAAATACTTTTTGAAATGTCTATGAGGAAAATGAACGGGGAATCATGTAATGGGCCCTGGTAGGGGGCGGGACTGAGACGCTCTATAGGTAGCTGTGCCTCGCTAATCATTGGACTCCCAACCCACACACCTCCTGTGATCCGCCACTATTTTTCCAACTACCGCAGACTACAAGTTAGAGCTGATGATGGCTCTTAAATCATCTGATAACATCCGAAACCGCTGGGGAGACATAGACAGGATGGAGTGCAGTGTTGTTTTTGGCAGCAAATTATGATTTTAGTTTTAGTCATAGTCGCTTGAATAGATTTAGTTTTAGTCACATTTTAGTCACCTGGAATGGTTTAGTGTTAGTCTAGTTTTAGTCGACTAAATATCATAAGATTTTAGGTCGACTAAATCTACAGTTGATTAAGTCGAACAAAATGTACATGAAGCGAACAGAAATAACACATTTGGGTGACTTACTTTGGGTCAGTGACACACAACCAAAATATTTGACAGGTTGTGAACTAGTAAGTTAAAACAAAATAAATAAAATACAATCAGCTCTGTTGCTAGTATGTTCTTTTCTCTCCTTGTTCTGAACTGAATGAAAGCTCTCATCAAAGGCACCTGTGCTAATACTCGGACAGGCCTCCAGCCTGCACTGCTGGATGTGACTGAATTGTCACAAATCATATTATGTAACGCCAGAGACATTGTACTGAACGAGCAAACCATGCAGAAGAGAAAATAAAAATATCTTTTGTTATGCAACTGCGTGTGAGACTTCAAATGTAATGGCTAAAATATCTTATGCAAATTGGAAAGATGTCCTAAAATAGAGTAGATCGCACAATTATGCAACCCCCAGAGGGAATAGTAGTAGTCCAGATCAAAGACTCTTTGGCCCGCCTGCTGTAGCATATCGCTGTTGTCCAGCAGAAACCTCTTATCTCCATATTCTAACTTTTTGTGTGTGTTTTTTCCCTGTAAATGAACACCGTATTTGATTATACTATCCACGTTTCTTGTGTGTGTGCTTTGCTTCCTTCAGGCCGTGTTGCCATGTCTGCTTATTATAAGAAACTTTTGACTTGTTTTTTTCTGTAAAGTCACTTGCAAAAAAATTATTGGTAGTTGCTCGTTGATGTTTTTTTCGGCTTGATTCTAAAGTGTATAGTAGTTGCTTATTTGGGCTTGCTTCCACATTTCCTCACACCAAGGAAATAAATAAAATACAATCAGCTCTGTTGCTAGTATGTTCTTTTCTCTCCTTGTTCTGAACTGAATGAAAGCTCTCATCAAAGGCACCTGTGCTAATACTCTGTGGCAACTGTGCTAATACTAGGCTATGTAATTCATCTGAACATATTTTGTGCCTCTTTTTTTAAATGTTTTAAAAATATTGGTAGTTGCTGAAGCATTTCTTCACACCAAGGAACCCCGATAGGCTATGTAATTCATCTGAACATATTTTGTGCCTCTTTTTTAAAATGTTTTAAAAATATTCAAAATATTTAAATTTATTCTCACTGTGTTCTCTGAGATCTGCAAGCAGGAAATGTGGCGGGAAGGGACTGTTGATATGCTACTTCTGCTATACTGTATCTAATGTATGTATCTAATATATATGTACAGTATTAGAATTCTGAAAAGTAACAGTTCTGGTCATTTGAGGTTTCCACCCCACAAAGACAATATGATGTGAGATTGGGTGGAAGGCACGTAGATAGGATTACCGGTAATAGACGCCCCACAAACAGAGTGTATACAGCAGTACACAATGTGATTTATAATAAATTGATATGGTCAGATATGAGCCAACAATCAGTGATGTGGATTAAATGCTCTGAGGGGGAAACAATATGGTCTCGTGGCACTGGTCCGACCGCTCATTAGTCCAACCATACTAACCCTATCCCCAAACCCTAACCATAACCGCACTAATGAACAGTCCCACAAAATACCAGATCTACAAGCTCACAATGTGTGGCATGATCGCATCCACGCTGTGCTGTGAGTATGACATGAGCTTGAATCCTACCGTAGTGTGCAAGTGTATGCATGTGGAGTGTTAACTTTAAATGTTAACTGGTAGCGTCACAATGAATGGTGCTTATATAATAGACAACTGTTGTGCTATGAACAAAATACCTCAGAAAAACAAGGTTGGTGTAACTAACAGTAACAGATTGTCTGGAAGATTTTGTTTTCATGCATGCCGTGTATAAACTCCAATGTCAGTTGGCATTTAACTCACGTTATACATGGGTGGAGAGAGCGTGTGAGAGAGTGCCAGCAACAGCGCGCCTGTGTGTGTGTGTGTGTGTGTGTGTGTACGTGCGTACGTGCGTACGTGCGTGCGTGCGTGCATGCGTGCGTGCGTGCGTGCGAGGCTGCCTGCATGCAAGCCCGCAAGCACAGCTGCTCCATTGGAACAATGTTGTTGCAGCTAAGAGAGTTGCTGAAAAATATATTTTGTACATGATGCACCTTGGACTAGGATGCGAGCTGACACCTCCTGGTGTTATACAACGAGCAGAACTCCTTTAGGGAATCACGTTCAGTGCGGTGAGTGCGTATAGGGTGTGGGCGAGAGAAATGGAGGGAGAGAGAGTACAGTATGTTGTTTAGTTTAATCCCAAATACATATTTTATCATCTCCAAATGCCTGGTCTAACGTGCTTCATGACAGCGTGAGCATTGCAGTCCCCGACTCCCCATACATTACATTAGCGGTTCCCAAACATTCTTTTTTTCAATGGAAGACACAAAAAGGGGAATATTTACTCGGAAACCATTCAGAAAAGTACATCCGCGACCCAAACTACGGTGTGGTAGACTGCTTCTCCATAATGGATGCCAATGTGGGAATGACTATCCACATCAAAGGAGCAGAGATGAGACTGAGTAAAATAACCACTATGATTTAACAACCTTGCGGCTTGCGCATGCATTTCTATACTCTCTCTCAGAGTTACAAATCGAGAAAAATATCAAGGATTTTACTGTATAGCTCTTGTAAGAGACTATATCGTCGCTGTCGGAAGGAAACCTCTTAAGTCCATTTTCAAGGATTTAGATTTTTTTCTCATAAATTGATGCTACTGAACACCCTTTACGTCTGTGTGTTGTTATGAACATATTGAACCAATGGAAAGTATCAAAAAGCGCTTCTGAAAGAACCTCTGAACTCCATTTGATCCTCAATGGTGATATTTCTACCGACAGCAGATATAAGTGAGAGCAAGACTAAGTGAAAATAGCAGATATACAAGCTCACAACGCGTCGTGCTGCGACATGTTGAGAGCTTGTAGATCAGCTAGCTATTTTTGGGGCGCAACCCAGCACTCTTTAGCTAGTGGAGATGTGGTGTACGACATGGATTTAGAAACAAACTTGTTCAACGCAAAATACTGTGTTCAAGTTCAGAGACTTCGGGTAAAAAAAAGCAATCCGGTATGGAATGGAAAGGAGTGGCATTTGCATTTCTTCCACCATAGTGAATATGTTACATTCGTGGCCTGGAAAGGGCAGTTGGTTTACAGACGGGTTAAAGGGCAGGGGCTGAAGCCCGCTTTGATGTCTATGTGTGCACGTCCCTGCCCATATGAGGCTCACTGAGCTCTCTGGCAGAGATCTGGGAGCTGAGAAGTGCCTGCTTGCCATTGGTGTCATGCTCGTAGAACGCAGTACCACGCTGTGGTATCAGTAACTTTTTGACCTGACACACACACACACACACACACACACACACAGGCCACTTTTGTGTGACATGTATACTAGAATGACAAAGGGCATTCATTTGCGAAGAGTTCAAATATGGAGATGAGAGGTTTCTGCCCGACAGCAACCATATATACAATGTGGACCTCTGGAATGAGTTTGGAAATAATAGTGGCCCGCCCGCCTCTCCATCGTCAAAGTTCCCCAGCCCTGATCTATACAGTAGCTGATGTGCATTATGCACACATGCATAACCTTGTCAAATACTTGGTAGCAGGGTAAATACGCCATATGTAAATAAAATATCCTCTGGCAAAACACTTAAGAAATGGTTGGCCAAGCATGTTCGTCTCTCTCTCTCTCATCTCTGCTCTACCCCTCTCTTGCTCTGACAAGCCTTATCAGCCATGCAGACTGTCCCTGCCCAAGGCCAGCCAGCCGACACCATGACGCATGCATACATACATACTGTACTGTGCATACATATAGTACACGCAGGGACCCAGTACAAGTAAAGAGCCTATCTTAACACCCACACAGACGTCCCTCTCGTCGTCTCGCTTCGTCTCTTATCAACACTGGCTGCATTCACCGCTCTCCACTATACCATTCTCCACTCTATACCATTCACCACTCTCCACTATACCATTCACCACTCTCCACTATACCATTCACCAGTCTCCACTATACCATTCACCACTCTCCACTATACCATTCACCACTCTCCACTATACCATTCACCACTCTCCACTATATCATTCACCGCTCTCCACTATACCATTCACCGCTCTCCACTATACCATTCACCAGTCTCCACTATACCATTCACCACTCTCCACTATACCATTCACCACTCTCCACTATACCATTCACCACTCTCCACTATACCATTCACCACTCTCCACTATACCATTCACCGCTCTCCACTATACCATTCACCACTCTCCACTATACCATTCACCGCTCTCCACTATACCATTCACCACTCTCCACTATACCATTCACCACTCTATACCATTCACCACTATACCATTCACCACTCTATACCATTCACCACTCTATACCATTCACCACTATACCATTCACCACTCTATACCATTCACCACTATACCATTCACCACTCTCCACTATGCCATTCACCGCTCTCCACTATACCATTCACCACTATACCATTCACCACTATACCATTCACCACTCTCCACTATGCCATTCACCGCTCTCCACTATACCATTCACCACTATACCATTCACCACTATACCATTCACCACTCTCCACTATACCATTCACCACTATACCATTCACCACTATACCATTCACCACTCTCCACTATACCATTCACCGCTCTCCACTATACCATTCACCACTATACCATTCACCACTATACCATTCACCACTCTCCACTATACCATTCACCACTATACCATTCACCACTATACCATTCACCACTATACCATTCACCACTCTCCACTATACCATTCACCACTCTCCACTATACCATTCACCACTATACCATTCACCACTATACCATTCACCACTCTCCACTATACCATTCACCACTCTCCACTATACCATTCACCACTATACCATTCACCACTCTCCACTATACCATTCACCACTCTCCACTATACCATTCACCACTCTCCACTATACCATTCACCACTCTCCACTATACCATTCACCACTCTATACCATTCACCACTCTATACCATTCACCACTCTCCACTATACCATTCACCACTCTCCACTATACTATTCACCACTCTCCACTATACCATTCACCACTCTCCACTATACTATTCACCACTCTCCACTATACCATTCACCACTCTCCACTATACCATTCACCACTCTCCACTATACTATTCACCACTCTCCACTATACCATTCACCACTCTCCACTATACTATTCACCACTCTCCACTATACCATTCACCACTCTCCACTATACTATTCACCACTCTCCACTATACCATTCACCACTCTCCACTATACCATTCACCACTCTCCACTATACCATTCACCACTCTATACCATTCACCACTCTATACCATTCACCACTCTCCACTATACCATTCACCACTCTCCACTATACTATTCACCACTCTCCACTATACCATTCACCACTCTCCACTATACCATTCACCACTCTCCACTATACCATTCACCACTCTCCACTATACCATTCACCACTCTCCACTATACTATTCACCACTCTCCACTATACCATTCACCGCTCTCCACTATACTATTCACCACTCTCCACTATACCATTCACCACTCTCCACTATACTATTCACCACTCTCCACTATACCATTCACCACTCTCCACTATACCATTCACCACTCTCCACTATACCATTCACCACTCTCCACTATACCATTCACCACTCTCCACTATACCATTCACCACTCTCCACTATACCATTCACCACTCTCCACTATACCATTCACCACTCTCCACTATACTATTCACCACTCTCCACTATACCATTCACCACTCTCCACTATACCATTCACCACTCTCCACTATACCATTCACCACTCTCCACTATACCATTCACCACTCTCCACTATACCATTCACCACTCTCCACTATACCATTCACCACTCTCCACTATACCATTCACCACTCTCCACTATACCATTCACCGCTCTCCACTATACCATTCACCACTCTCCACTATACCATTCACCGCTCTCCACTATACCATTCACCGCTCTCCACTATACCATTCACCACTCTCCACTATACCATTCACCACTCTATACCATTCACCACTCTCCACTATATCATTCACCGCTCTCCACTATACCATTCACCACTCTCCACTATACCATTCACCACTCTCCACTATACTATTCACCACTCTCCACTATACCATTCACCACTCTCCACTATACCATTCACCACTCTCCACTATACCATTCACCACTCTCCACTATACCATTCACCACTCTCCACTATACCATTCACCACTCTCCACTATACCATTCACCACTCTCCACTATACCATTCACCACTCTCCACTATACCATTCACCACTCTATACCATTCACCACTCTCCACTATACCATTCACCACTCTCCACTATACCATTCACCACTCTCCACTATACCATTCACCACTCTCCACTATACCATTCACCACTCTCCACTATACCATTCATCACTACCATTCCTCTCCTTCTAGTTGTGATCCAACTCCCCAGCCATCTATCCATCCATCCATCCATCCATCCATCCATCCGCCTCTTCTCTTCCTGTACTTGTATACCTCTCTCTCCACTGGCCACATTATGCCGTCATGGCCAAAGACGTCTGTTTAATGTTAATATCACTTCAACCTCTTTAACGCAATATACTGTACATGTGCAACACAAATCTCTGTGCAACACAAAACATGGCTCTTCTGCCCTCACCACACATTGTGTGGCTATGCAGCGAGCTAAACATATTTCCATAAAAAGTCAGTCAGAGAGGAGTGGATCTTGTTTGACCAATCTTTTATATAGAAGATCTTTTTGTAAAACTGTGACAAAAGACAGAAAAAAGAGCATTTGTAAATGTCCCATAAAATTACACAATTCACATAATCACAGAACTCCAAATACACAGCTCTTTCAATGAAACTTAACATTTACAAATGTATTCGGAAAAGTACTTACAATCTTTGGCTCTTTAAGCACAAACAAAAAACCTGACTGTCAAATGAAGCTGGCTTCTCATACTGAGCTGAATTCACACTGAGTGAGCCTAAACTCCCTGCACTGCAGCAGATTATGCCTTGATTGCTCACACTCAATAGGCAGCACCTGGATTAATTAACAGGAGGAACTCTGTGCAGAAAACAAGAAACAAAATATATTGGCCTGCCCATAAAGGGTGCTAAAACACTGAGGCCAAAGCACTGAGGCCAGAACAATGGCACAAAACATTTTCAGATAGCGGTCCGCGGCCAAATACACAATAATAATAATTTCAGAGACCTTTCTGAATAGAAAAAAGAAAAAAATCATTGGCACAGATGGGTGAAGTACCTAAACACGAGATATCTCTGTATTTGCACAGAATGGGTACATTTGAGGGAGGGTCGACCTTGACATGAGAAAATGTGAGCGAAAGGTTGTGGGGGTAGAAAGAGGAATGGGTGGGAAGATGGGGTGGTGAGTGCATATGGGCTTTGGCTAGAATAGTCTATGTGTATAAGTGTATAAGTCAATTGTTTTCATGTCAAGGAATTGACACTAATTAGCCTGCGGACAACCATTTGAAAAAGGTATACCAGGGACCCCCCATAAGAGAAGATTTTTACGGCTCTAGCAGTGATTCTCAACCCGTTTAATTTAAAGGACCCCCAGTTTGACATGCATTAGTCTATGGACCCCCCCATTTAGTGGCATTTATATATCTGAGACTCCAATTTATATTGTAAAATCAATGTTAATTTATCTCTGAGAGTCCATTTGGTTCCATTTGTACACTAGTTACAGACCCATACGGGTCCATTTGGGTTCCTAACTATCATTTAGCTGGGGACCCCGCCGGAACACCCTCAAGTACCCCTGGGGGTCCCCGGACCCCACTTTGGGAACCACTGGTATAAGTGACTGATGCTACAGACACATTGGATGTGGTGACGGACGTCAAGTTGACGGATCCAATTAATGTCGGCGCCGCGCGTGACGGACGCGATGCGGCGAGTTTATGGATCAGTCACCGTCTCTGAAAGTTGCATAATAAAGTTGATTTGAATTCGACTTTATGCAAATAATAATGTCCATCCATTATTGGACAATAATAATGTCCAAAAAGCACAGCTGGCTCATCAAACTCTGGTCAGAATATCAAACTAGGCTAATTGAATGTATGAATCAAGATTATGTTTGCTGCATTGCCTATTTCTCGCATCAAATGTTCCCAGAAACATATTTTTTTGGTGGACTGCTTAGCTGTAAAATGAGATGGCTCCCACATATTGGATATGGTAGAGCAAAAAAATCTAATGCACTCAGTTGGTCAGATTACCTTTCTCTGCTTTGTTTTTTGCCCAAGACCACGTGCACACATACATTACTTCTACAGAATGGCAAAATTTGAAAAAAATCTTTTTTTTACCACGCTATGGCACAGTGCCAGGAGTAGATATCTATTTGTAATGTTTATTATTACCCATCACTGCATTCTCCCTCCCTCCACATGTTTTTTCCGGTTTGCCCCCAACCTTGTGGAACGCTATATATTCTGTGAAATGGGATTCAGCATAAACGTACAGTATATAGCAGCACCAGCTCAGTAGCCCTGTGGTTAGAGTTTCCGCCCTGACATTGGGAGGTTTCTGCCTGTCAATGAGTTAACTACTTTAGCTGGGGAACCCCTGGAACCCCCCCCCCCCCCCCCATCCCATGAGAACCACCCTTTCTGCCATGTACTTTATTCAAACATCAAAGCAGGAGATCAAACAGCCAAGTACATCACATGGAGTGGAGCGCTGACACTGCAACCTGTACTGGTACCACTGACTCTGACTCCCTTAACCTTCTGGGCTATAGCGCTCAGTGGTGAAAAGTAACTACGTATATTTACGTATTATTCAGCTGTATAAACGTGTAGTGTATAGTCTAGTGGAAAAGCTACTACATTAGCTTCGGATGGCTATCTCTTGTTCGCTTAGACACTGGACTGGACTTATACTTGACTGCTTCTTTTCTCGACTTTTCTTCCCACGATTTTGTAAACCCATTTTCTTCACCCAGTGTCAATAATTGTGAGTATCGCTTTCCCTGCATGTGGGGGAGACGACACCTCTCCGAGTCCTTTGCTGTGCGGAGTCACTTTGTTCAACAGCGTGAGCTATAAGTAACAGGCCACTGCAGGGCCAGTTCGTTTATCAAGCACCTTTTTCCCCCTGTTCCTTTTATTCTTCCTAAGCAAAGCGTGCTCTCACCACGCAGGGAGGACTTGTGTCGGCTCTGCTCTGTGTCTCCTTTCTGCCCTGTGAAACATGACGTGATAGGCAGTGTTGCTTTTGGCAGCACATTTTGATTTCAGTTTTAGTCTTGAATAATTTAAATTTCGTTTTAGTCACATTTTAGTCACCTGGAATGTTTTAGTGTTAGTCTAGATTTAGTTGACTAAATATCATAAGATTTTAGTCGACTAAATGACTAAATGATTTAGTCGAACAAAATGTATTTTTTTCACTTGTAGATCAGCTACTTGTAGATCAGCTATTTTTAGCATGCAACTAATTGTAAAATTACTTCTACTGGATTTCTCTATCCACTAGTCCCTTCCTAACATTTTAATCTAGTTTTTATTTGTCATCATAGCTTAGTTTTTATTTAGTTTCCAGTGGAAAAAAGGTAGTCAACGAACATTTTTCGTCTTAGTTTTTGTCGACGAATTCAACACTGGTGACAGGAAGTGGTGCGGAAAAGCTTTGTAAGGCCACGTGTGTTACATTGATCACAACACAAGGGTAAAGTGTAAAAATGTTACATTTTTGTTACATTTACATTTTTTGTTTTACACTGCAGGCTTTGAGACACATTCAAACAGAACTAGTTCAGTGGAAAATGTACTTGGTCTATCAGGGATTATTAATTTGTCATAATAGACCCTGAGGTTAGAAAAGAACAATATTATAAAGTGGCAGGCATCTCTCGTTTTATGCGTCTTCATTAAGAACAACCGCCTCTGTGCCAGATCTCATAGGGAGTTATGAGCTACAGTACCATGAGTGTCAATGCCCTCATAAATCATTCATATCTTAACTAATTTACTAATTACTACCACAATTGACCTATAGCTAAGTCCCTCCCCAAACTGCTATATGGTCCAATCACAGCTAAGCATAACATGGGTTAGACAAACCTCTCCACCAATAGTTTTTCATATATATGATAAAACATTGTTTTAAAAAAGAAATGTCACGCACATATTTTTCCAGTGCATATGGCAGACCTTGTTGATGGATCTGGAAGAGATTTTGAAGGTCTGGTTCCAAAAATGAACCAGTATTTAACAAATTAACTGCTTCTGACAGAAGGTTCCGCCAGTTGAAATCCAACCGGCAACTCCTTCTGGCGGAACTCTGAGAGTGTACAAATGGAATCAAATGGACCCGTTACATTAACAGTGATTTTACAATATAAATTGAAATTAAACTCGTTGAGAATCACTGCTAGAGCCATAAAAATCTTCTCTCATGGGGATCACTGGCATAGCTCTTCATATGGGGGTCCGCGGGCTAATTAGTGTCAATTCGGGGGTCCTTGACATGAACAAGTTTGGGAAGCATTGCTTTACAGAACCCCCAAAAAAGGTTCCCGTCCAGAAGGGTTAAAACACCAAAAGGGGTTCCTGTCCTGAACCAGAAGTTAGCGAACGGCTAAGCGAGAATCACCCGAGGCATGAATGTTGTAACCGCGACCAGCGACACTTTTGTTCTGAGCCTGAATGAAGCTTGTTTTGATCAAAGATGAAATCTGGGAAATAGAATCAGCTACCATTGAAGTCACTAACGTCCTCCAGCGCTCTCGCTGCGGTGCCAGTCGAAGCTTTTGTTCTTTTTCTTTTCATTTTTTATTAACTTAAAAATGCATCCCACAATTTCGTAACCCATTTTTTCCACCCACTCTCAATTATCTAATGTATAATCCTGGGCGCTATATACACTCACTCTGCCAACCTGAGGAGAGCAACGGACTGACCTCATGCCTCCTTAATGCATGAGGAGTCCAAACCGCGAATGTTCAATCAGTGCGGATGCAGCCTAGATTCAGAGAAAATGGGCTTTAAAGATCGCCGCTAAACAGGATGGAACAGGAATGGGTGGGACATCCGGAAAAGGGCTGAGGCAAGCGTTGCCTGGCAACCAGGCCACTGCTAAAGCGGCTTAGCTTAGCGCCTATCTCCCGTTTTGAGGCGAGGTCGGAGTCTCCCGCTCGCTGTCTCGCACCCGCATGGAAAACGAGCGCTCCTTTGTATTTTGTGTCATCCGTGTTTTTAGCCTATCCTGAGATTTTCCAAAGCCTCACCTGGATTTAATATAAGACTTAATGCTTTATTTTTAAGTGTGTCACAAGGGATCACATGCACATTATGAGTTTATTAAAACGTAAGGATAAGCCAGGCTAAGTGATGAAAGCAGTCTTCAAGTAGAGAGTGTATATGTGTGTGTGCGTGTGTGCGTGCATGTTTTATAGCATATTATAAAACTGGCAAGTTCAACCTGAGGACAGAGACGCAAGTATTAAATATTAAATGTGTACTGGGCAGGATATCCCCCACTGAAATAACAAACTGATCCTAAAAAACATCCTCTACTCAATCACTAAGGACCAGAGTGTCTGTGTCTGTCTGAACCATGGCCTTTTTCTGTCTGGATTGAGCATTTGTGTTATGTCTAATTGATGGTCCGTCGTACACCTATTCTTGGTGTGTGGCACAATAGTGGATTAAATATAAACAAAAAAGACGCTTTTAAGTGGTAGCGGCTTTTCTGTTAGCGTGTTAGTGTGTACATGATATCATGGAAATCTTGTAAAAAAATAAGCCTAAGGCATCGTGGTGACAATAGACTGTTAAAAAGGCATTCAGTGACGTGGGAATCTTTCTGTCTGTCTGCTTCCTTTCTCAAAAAGAGCTTTACAGGGTTTAAGTGTGTAAAGTAAATTGTACAGGGAGGACAGACCGAGGTGCTCTCCCTTTCAATATCAAACGACAAGCAGTTATACAGGCCTATATATAGTCACAGATTCACCATTTAAAGCTAGGGTAAGTGATATTCTTGGTGAAGGTCAAAGCACTATATTCCGATAGTAATCATTGATATAGAGTTCAGTAAGAGGGGGCTCCCCATCTCTCCAGCTCTTTAACAAATATTATCAGGTGGATTGCAAATGTTCAGCCAATGAAGAGAGAATACCCATTCATCAGCTTAAATTGTATAGGGTTCCAGTTCATTTCTGTGTGTCATCACTTTCAAATGCACTTGTTTGATCGGTATCCTCTGTGTTTTCTCTCTCTTGATTGGATGAAACTGGTATCCTGACCTGGAAATGTCTTTTCTGTTTTCCAAAGAGCTGGAGAGTTGAAGTAGACTCCCGTTAGTGAACTGCATATCAATAAATAGCTTTTTAAAAGATTGCCACAATTTAGTATTTTGCCACATTTTTCCAGTTGTCTATGAGGTGACAGTACTTCATTAGTGCAATGGTGTATTCACTTTGTATTTAAGGTTTCTTCCTGGAGGCTGAACCCTTGACAGTCAAACGGGTAAGAAATACTGTACACTTTTTGGAAGAAGTTATTCCCCCTTATATTATAATAATACCTGATGATCATGTTTTATGGTGGGAAAAACTCGTGGCACTCCATCTTTAACAAAATAATATCACCTATATACACCACTGGTTCCCCAGTTTGACATGCATTAGTCTACGGACCCCCATTTCGTGGAATTTCTATCTTTGGGACACCCAATTTATATTGTAAAAAAGTGTACGAATGGAACCACAATTTTGTATTACACAACTTGGTTTTTGGTACACATGGTACACTTGGGTTTGTACACTCTCAGAGTTACAGACGATAACACCCAGTCTATTTGGTTCCAAACTACCATAGCTGGGACCCCCACTTTGGGAACTACTGACCTAACACTACATTTATGAAAATAATGAGAAATCCTCCATTTGACTCTACTCTGACAACATGACAGACGGCTCCATAGCACAACATTTTGATGGCCGGCGACCGGAGACCAGAATGTCTCAGAGTCTCAAACGTGCGATGGTCATGATGATGAGGAGACATTTCAGGGGAAATAAAGAGCAATGACGGTACAGATGACTAGACCGCAGAGACGCACGCACGGCGGGGAATGGAAACGGGGATCAGGGGGGATTCCGGACATAAAGGCTACGAGGCCAACCACACCACAGATCCCTTTTCATTACACCTGTCCTCATGCTCACACACATCACGCTGCAGCTGTCACCGCACGCCATTTACTGTCTGTACACCTCCTTAGATGGAGAGAGAGAGAGAGGGGGGGAGAGTGAGGGAGAGAGAGAGAGAGATAGGGGGGAGAGTGAGGGAGAGAGAGAGAGAGAGAGGGGGAGAGAGAGAGAGAGAGAGAGAGAGAGAGAGAGAAATATATATTGTAAAAACACCAGGGGCTATATCTTGCGCCGCTATCCTTATCCCTAAACTTCTTTGAGTTTTTTTATTTTATTTTTTATTACCATTTTGAAAAACACTGAATGAACTGTGGACCCCCTCAAGGACCCCTGCAGAGGTCCCTGGCTGGACCCCATCCCACTACTGTGGACCCCCTCAAGGACCCCTGCAGAGGTCCCTGGCTGGACCCCATCCCACTACTGTGGACCCCCTCAAGGACCCCTGCAGAGGTCCCTGGCTGGACCCCATCCCACTACTGTGGACCCCCTCAAGGACCCCTGCAGAGGTCCCTGGCTGGGATGGGTCCCACTACCACAATCAGAAATCTGTGGATTCAGGGAGCTGGCCAAGTGGTCCAGGCGCATACCACATAATACCACAGGCTCTGACCTGACAGCGTGTCGCCTGTTCGAACCCCTTTCTTATGTCCATCTTCAATAGTAACTATATCAATAAAGCCAAAAATTTTTAAACAAATATTCAAAAACAAAAAAGAAATATCTGGATTTGTATGAGCTGCAGCATCAAGTATTTATATATATATGGTAAATGGGGCATTGCTCAAGGACACTTCGACACTAGCTCTGCGGGAGCCCGGGTTCAAACTGGGAACCTTGCCGTTCCCATCCGGCCACTCTACCCCTGAGCCACCGCCGCCCCTCCTATATATTTCTAAAATAATTCTTAGGCTGGGGTATATGAATATTGCATGAAGAGCATCCACGTGCCAGCTAGCTTTTCAGACTAATGAATGAGGACTCATACTGTACACACTCACACACAACTTGTGTACAGTGCTGTACGTGTGCAGGTGCACATGTAACACACACACACACACACACACACACACACACACACACACACACACACACACACACACACACACACACACACACACACACACACACACACACACACACACACACACAGGCAAGCACTCATGCACAATCTGTCACTCCCATACACATTCAAACTCACAAATAATACATACACAGGGATGCCCACAATGACGTGTGTGCGTGTGTGTGTGTGTGTGTGTGTGTGTGTCTGTGTGTGTGCATGTAAATGCCACACAGTGTAACTTTGTCACAAATGGAAACAGCGGGACACCCTCATGAATATTTGATGTCCCTAACATGGTTGACATTCTAACATGTAAAGACATGGGTCTCTGGCGCATAGAAACAGGCTGTTTCTCTCTGTGCGTGTGTGTGTGTGTGCGTGTGTGCGTGTGTTTGTACGTGCGTGCGTGCGTGCGTGCGTGGCTTCAATACAAATGTGGAAGATAGAGAAAGAGCATTGGAGAGAGAGTACATGCAAAACCAAGTACATTATATAGTATGTGCATAAGACTGTCTGTAACGCCATGAGGTTTAGTTGAACTAACAAACACTTATAACCCCTTTCAACCTTTCCGTCCCCATACTTCAGTGTCATTCTTGGTGAAAAAATAGTTTTCAAACTAATTTAAAAAAAATGACACAATGCGCTGGGTCACAACAACCCTTCGCAACGCTTGTCGTTGATCGGCTATTCTTGGATCGAAGAGATTTGGTGTAGAGTGGAAAAGAGATCTGGTGTAGAGTGGAAAAGGAAGAACCGACTAGGTCTGTTTTATGCCAGATGCAGCTAATTGGGTCGTATAGATTAGACAACACCGTTCCCTTCATGGGGCCAGTCCAATGAAGTCCGTGGTAGCTCCACATATCCTGCAGGGTCTCTGCAGCCAGACAGTTTTACAGAGTAACTCACGTGGTAGCTCCACATATCCTGCAGGGTCTCTGCAGCCAGACAGTTTTACAGAGTAACTCACGTGGTAGCTCCACATATCCTGGGTCTCTGCAGCCAGACAGTGTTACAGAGCAACTCACGTGGTAGCTCCACATATCCTGGGTCTCTGCAGCCAGACAGTGTTACAGAGCAACTCACGTGGTAGCTCCACATATCCTGGGTCTCTGCAGCCAGACAGTGTTACAGAGCAACTCACGTGGTAGCTCCACATATCCTGGGTCTCTGCAGCCAGACAGTGTTACAGAGCAACTCACGTGGTAGCTCCACATATCCTGGGTCTCTGCAGCCAGACAGTGTTACAGAGCAACTCACGTGGTAGCTCCACATATCCTGGGTCTCTGCAGCCAGACAGTGTTACAGAGCAACTCACGTGGTAGCTCCACATATCCTGGGTCTCTGCAGCCAGACAGTGTTACAGAGCAACTCACGTGGTAGCTCCACATATCCTGGGTCTCTGCAGCCAGACAGTGTTACAGAGCAACTCACGTGGTAGCTCCACATATCCTGGGTCTCTGCAGCCAGACAGTGTTACAGAGCAACTCACGTGGTAGCTCCACATATCCTGGGTCTCTGCAGCCAGACAGTTTTACAGAGTAACTCACGTGGTAGCTCCACATATCCTGGGTCTCTGCAGCCAGACAGTGTTACAGAGCAACTCACGTGGTAGCTCCACATATCCTGGGTCTCTGCAGCCAGACAGTGTTACAGAGCAACTCACGTGGTAGCTCCACATATCCTGGGTCTCTGCAGCCAGACAGTGTTACAGAGCAACTCACGTGGTAGCTCCACATATCCTGGGTCTCTGCAGCCAGACAGTGTTACAGAGCAACTCACGTGGTAGCTCCACATATCCTGGGTCTCTGCAGCCAGGCAGTGTTACAGAGCAACTCACGTGTAACAAGTTTAACAACAGCTTGACGGAGGGTTCGTCCTCCAAGTGATGCCATTCAGGCAGTGATTAAATACATCACCTCTGATGTCGTCAAGATATAAATTCTGGGAGGGCGCTTCAGCCGGCGATACTGTGAAAGATGGTAAAGGTGACTGTGCGTGCGTGCGTGCGTGCGTGCGTGCGTGCGTGCGTGTATCTTCTGAGGATATGGATTGGATATACAGTTTTGTCTAAGAGCCAACACAACCGCTAGTCAATTGGACGCCGCAATACCGTAACCTCAACCAAGCCTTTCATGGCTCCACAGACATTGACTGTAATCGACAGTGATGTTTGCAAATTAACATTCCGGGGGCGTTCCCCTCTGTGATTAACTGGGCCTTAAGTAAAAAGACGATCATTCCACGTTCCTTAACTCGAGTCTCGTCCCTAAATATAGACATTTTTTATACAAAAGGTCAAGTGTGTCTAATTAGTCCTGCGGAGGCAGCCGCGACTCCAATCAACATCATGTCTCCTAATTGCCGCCAGCAAACGAGGGAGCCGCCGTATCGACGGCGGACACGTTAGCGCCTCACTATTATTGGCAGCGCGTCTCGTGTCTTTCAGCGGACCTTTGCTTTCCGCTCCAGCTATTGATTAAAAATATTCCTCACAGCGGCCGGGATCCCCTACTGCTTATACATCATTATCAACAGACATCAATCACTGATTATTAAATGAAATGTCCATTACGGCCCTCCTGGCATTTCCATACCGGGCGCCTGGCCAGAGGGGACGGGCGGGGCGGGGCGGGGTGGGCACACAGTACACAGCGCCGGCCCAGTGGCACGGATGGACGGAGCACACATGAGATGCTTAAGTATGAGGGCAAGTCAGGCCAGCGCTTTGACGAGAGCCCCCGACGTGCCAGTTTCCATGCAACCACGGACTGTGAAGCCGCATTCTCTTTTATTTATTTTCTGAAAGTCTAAAATCGTTTGAAGTTTCCCTCGACTTGGGCTTCATGGCGTCTGTTTATATATATAGCTGCTGTCAGGCAGAAACCTCATATCTTTTCTTTATTTTTATGTAAGTACAGTACACACAACAACCTCTCTCTCTCTCTCTCTGCACCCAAGTAAACCCCTTCTCTCTACCCCCACCCCCCTCCACCACATTCCGTCCTCTAATCCAATCTTTCCAGTGAGGATTTAACAGATATCCCTTTGCCTCTTGACTAAAGAAACCTCTCCTATATATCGTCTGATGAGAGAGTGAACACTTGACGGATGTGGGGTTGATAGAACGATGAAAGTAGTCTAGAGACATCCCACACACACACACACACACACACACACACACACACACACACACACACACACACACACACACACACACACACACACAAGCCTTCAATAAAGCACCTAAATAAGATGACATGCACACACCCACACAAAATGTCGACTGAAATCATACAGTCAGACCGCACGCGCGCACGCACGCTTATATAACAACGCCCTCAATGCCACATTATTTATCAAACATCGCCATTACTTTTTGTAGGCTGTATTATATTCTTTTTGAGAATATAAAAGAGAAGGGGAGAGAGACAGAGAGGAGACTCGGAGAGAGAGAGAGAGCAGAGAGAGGTGGTTTGGGGGGATATGACTTGAGTTCCTGTCACACAAAACTTTTTGACAGCTCGCCCCCCTGCTGTGCGTGTGCGCACACACTCTCTCTCTCTCTCTCTCTCTCTCTCTCTCCTGACGTGACTCACTTATCCCCTGCATGATGGAAGTATTTTCTCTAAGGAGAATAACATTGGGTCATCTTACAATAGTCTATTTTAAGCATTGTGGTCCAAAGATATCTCTGCGATATTGTCAGGAAGGCGTCTCATCGTCAGTCAGACATTCTGTCAGTCATATTTGCGCGATATAACAACATGTCTATGGGAATTCAGAATGGCGCGGGAGACTCAGGTAGGATGTGTAAATTACGTGAGACTGTGGTACACTCTTCGGGGGTCTTCAACAGGCGGTCCAGGACCCCCTCAGTGTTACTATACAGTGTGGGGGCGCCACATTTTTGTGACAGGATATCCAGTACATGTTGTCACGGAAATGGTGGATGGCATGACGTCAGGCCACGACGTCACGTCTCCCTATAAAAGTGTGGCCCTCAGAAGCACTGAACAATATACCACAGGTAAATATCTTATACTACTAAGTATCTCATATTGCAAGTAAGTATTCAGAATCATATATCAAGGAGGTACCTATAGATATCATTGGGCTCAAGCTGACTGCTGTTGACTAATTCACCAGCTCCCTCCCCCAACGCCTAAGCCCTAAGGCAAGATACAAGTCCCCTAAATCATAAGGCCACAAGGCCTCTCCAACACATCCTACTGACAACCCCTACAAGCATATAGGCATTCTCAGTTACAGTACACATTGCTTCGTGCGAGCGTGGGTCTTAAAACGTTAGTAAAAAAAGAAATAAACGTTCGAAAACGCTGGCAAGCGCTGCAACGGGCGACATTTGAACTCTGGCATGCAGTTAATGAGTTTAACATGAGTCCAACACATAAATGCTTTAATGAAGTCTATGAAGCCATCTATGAAAACATTTAATCTCCCCACACAGTGTTACACAATATGTAGTGGGAGTCTCATCTCTCTGGCAGCCATAAGTGCAATTACTTTACACAACAGGGCTAAATGAAGTGGTTAAGAGAACGGTCTGAAGTGTGTGACTGTTAATGCTCTGTGTGTTCACTGAAATGTACAGGTGTGTGTGTGTGCGCATGCTACTGCCTATAGCAAAGCTAAAGTAAATATAGAAAATAAAAGAGGCCCCTGAGGAACCCAGCACAGTAGCTCCTTATACTGTCAGAAAAGCTTCCGTTAAAATACACCCTCTGCTTTCTCTTTGACAGGTAGCAGCTCTCCATCAGAACCAAAACCATAGCGTTCAAGTTTTCCCAATAACAGATTATATGATCAATATCAAAAGCAGCACTGAAATCCAACAGTACCGTCCCCACAAGCCTCTTATCATCCATGTTCTTTAGACAATCATCACTCATTTGTGCAAGAGCAGTGCTTGTGGAGTGTCCTTGTCTATTCTATATTATATTATGCATGTTGGCAGCTTGTTATCAGAACATTACATACAATCTGTTCTAGAATCTTACTCAGTAGCCTATACTGGATGAAGACTTATAAGACGACTGTTGGGCACTGGAATAACCTTCGCTTCCTTCCAAATCTCCTTGCCACTCGTGATACAATTTTTCATGATGTTATTTGACCCCTTTGTTACTCGTCGTACACATGTTTATCCACCTCAATTTATCCACCTTATTTATAAAATAGTTATTAAAAGGATTAGATATTTCACATGGCTTTGTGATAAATGTCTCTGTCTCTATAAAAAGAGGTACGCATGTTTGGATTCCTCCCCATTATACAGTAATATTTGAGCAATTACCGTTCAATTTGAAGTGGATCCAAATAAAGCATTTACAAATTGTTTTTTTGTATGTGCATTCAACTGCGCACTCAACTGCCCGTGTGTGGGGGTTGCAGGGTGGGGCGGGGGGGGTTACATACGAACATCTGCACGTGTTTGACAAATTCAATATCATCAGCTGAAGCTTGATCCATGGTCCTCTGGGGGTGCTTTCTCGCTGACATGACGAGGGGAGAAGAGGAGAGAGGGAGAGCCATGAGAGGCCGAGGCCCAGGGAGGGGCCTCCGCTCTGGGGGGGGAGGGGCCTCCGCTCTGGGGGGGGGGAGGGGCCTCCGCTCTGGGGGGGGAGGCGCTGTTCAAAGGGGCCCCGCGGTGGCCCCGGTGGGAACGGACAAACACGCCTCGTTTGCCACCACACTATTCTATTTTCACATCATTTCAATTTCAAAGAGCCGCCTCGCTGCATTAGCATGCCGCTCGGAATAAAAGAGGAGTTAGCGAAGGCGTGGAGGGACAGCAGGGTTGGGGAGAGGGAGAAAGAGCGCTGTGATGGATGTTTCTCTCCGGCGCATGTCGCGGCAAACTCTTTGGAAATATTCATAATTACCTGCGATAGCGTCTCCCACGCGTCTCCCTTTTCACTGGCGGGCTTCATTTTGTTATGATTTGGGTCTGCCTGCCTGCCTGCAGTGTACCTGCACAACAGTGTATATCTCTCAATTTGTGTGCCATGGCTGCGAGGTGGTCGATTAAAAAAAGTCAATGCCTGAATAATATACTTGGCTGTGCTCCGTGTCGCGCAAGCAAAAAATGATCTGATCTGCAAACTATAGTAGATCGGCTATTTTTGGTGTGCAACACCAGCAGCACATCACCACCAAGAATAAATCACACACCGCCTGGAGCAAACGCTAGTCTGTGCACTGTCTGTGTTGTGTCCATCTATCTATAGGTTTCTGTCACAATAGTTGCACTGTCTCTTGAATGCATCTGCTATAGTGTACTGTTTTATGTATGTATAGCTATGTATTAATATGTGATTTATCTTCTCTATGTCTTATCTACATTATTTTCTCTGTATATCTTAGCTATAGCTTTCCTTGACCATCATAGTGTCTCTCTCTCTCTCTCTCTCTCTCTCTCTCTCTCTCTCTCTCTCTCTGCAGCACTGAAGCAGATGCCTTTGCTACAAATCACACATTTAGCTTTTCATCAATATTTCATCTATCCATCCCGGGCTTGTCTCTCCCTGGTTCTCTAAATCAACACTTGCTACGGGGGACCCGTTGAAGACTTTGGAAGTGATTTGCCTCGCGCACTGGAAATGAAAGCTACAGGGGAAGGTTATGGTAAAGTTGAGAGGGGGGGTTCTTAAAAGTTGATATTTGAAATCGATATCAAATTAGAAGGTCTCTGCTCTCAAGTCTCCCGTGCGACCGCCATGTCATCACACTGGAAGTCGATCTGCCGCTCGTCCTCTCACAAAGTAAGATCAACAGCCTTTATGCCGCCCATTTGAAAACATTAGCTATATATGTCAATAGGATGTGAGAGAGTGCGCCGTTATATCCTACTAGAGCACTGTTTCCAAACTCATTTGTGGGTCACAACTCGAGTAAAAATACCCCACCCCCCCCCGCTATTAATTTCAGTGGATGTTGCACAGTGGCGTTTTGAAGCACCCGGAAGAACGGTCTATATACTTCCGCAGATCTGCAAGTTCACAACACGTCGCAATGTGACATGTTGTGAGTTAGTAGATCGACATTTTTTTGTGCATGATATTGAGAGGGATGGGATAAAGGAGGGTGGGGGGTGGAGCTAGTATAGGAACCCCTGGGGCCCTCTAGCACAAACTAATGCTGCAGAAAGAAAAATGACATTACAAAAGCAAAGCAGAAATCACTCTGGAGGTGGGCCTATACAATCTTTATCAAGGCTATATACAGAAGGAAATTGAAATTGAGAAAAGTCTTCAGAAGACATGAAGGTGAAGAGAGAGGTGAAGATGTATTTTTCATGACACAAGGAACAGAAAGTGCGTGTGGGAGCTGGTGGTGATGATGAAGTATTGAAGTATTGATTACAAGCTGCTGCTCCAGGGTTTGAAGCCCTGGAGTCGGTCGCTGACAACAGAGAGCACAGAGCAGTCCATCCCGTGGCTTTGGCCTAGCGCCTAATTAGCAGTGTGTTGGGCTGCTTAACCCATTCTGACCTGAGATCAGATTCATACGAGGTTTCCACTGGACACACACTGGTCTGATTAATCCATTCTGACCTGAGATCAGATTCTAGAAAAATGTCAGTCGTTCTTCGATTTTTCAAAAATAGCAGACCTACAAGCTCGTATCGCGCCACTCGGTGGCGCGATATGAGCTTGTAGATCTGCTATTTTTCAATAGCTAAAGCATAACATGATGCTAACACCAAAATGGGTGCCCGGTCAGAATGGGTTAAGACAGTGCTTCTCAAACTGTTTCACCCCCCAAATTGAAATGTTGTGTGCTAGGAACACCCCTTACTTACTTACTTAAGACTGAAGCCTAATTTAAACACATCAGGTCTCACACACAACCTTTGTGAAGCATTGTTCACAATAAAGTGTCTCCCATTTACCTCCCAATGCTGCACATTATACCCAGGTCATTAACAGGAAATAGGTGTAACTTTAACATCGTGGGAGAGAGCAAGGTAACGAGAGAGTGAAAGAGAGAGAGGGCCAAGGGTGGTGGTAGGGGGTTGAATGACGTCTGGCAGTCAGTCGGAGCTCAATTGAAACTGGTGAAACATAGCAAAGGCCTCCTATGAGTGTCACTAACAGTATGTGGAATAAATTGTCAAAAAACAAGATTATATCAAAGATTTTAAAACGTTACACAGCTCGACTAAAGATGAACATTGCGAGTTTGGTGTGTAGTGTAGTCTGCCATCACCATGAAGATTCCCTGATAGCCCATCTGAAGTTATGTCTGCAAACAACGCCTTTTGTTCAGGAAACTGTTCCCTAACACACAATTAGCTTCCGTCGATGCGTGAAGCACCTGTGAAATCAATCTAAGTGTTGGCAATTCCTAACATCATTCAGTCAGTAATTTTTTTGCACAGCAGTAATTCCTGTATAGAACAGCTATGCCGGCTGAATTTCAAATATGATACTGATCTCTCACAAGACACTCCAGGGCAGCAGACTGATGTATCTGTCCCGTCACCAACCCTTGTGAAGAGATGATGTTTCCAAACCATCGCATCTCCCTCTCAATCCCTCTTATCTTCAGCGGTGGAAGTACTGAGATTTAGTTTTGGTAGTTTTTGTTTGAAAAAGTAGTAATACCACAATATAGAAATACTATATAATAGTAATAAAAGGATAGAGACCGAACCGGAACGACAGCCCCGCCAACCTGCTATTAATTTCAGTGGAAGTTGCTCAGTGGCATTTTGAAGCACCCGGGAGAACCGTCTACTGCACTTCCGGATTTGCCAACCAAATGTTGGTTGGTAAATGCGGAAATGCAAACGAGCGCTCAATGTTAAAGCCCAGCTGCACGGGGTTTCCTCGTCATGAATCCACGGGTCCGCCTGCAGATCACGCTCTTAACAGTAGGGCCGAGTGCTTCAACGTTGGAGAGCCACCCTTGGGGGCTTGGGAATACTCTGTTAGTCAAGTCAAAGCATCTTCTGTAGACATTTTTAAAGCACAGCTCAAGACGTACTTCAACACTTTTGCTTTTAGTCGAGCTTTTAAAATTCCTGCTATTCCAGTCCTCACTGTATACCTACTGTATTACTGCTATTCTAACGTTGTTTTATAGCTTGGCTTTTCTTTTTTTTCTCTATTGCTCTGTAAAGCACTCTGAGCTGCATTCCATGTCATGAAAGGTGCTATACAAATACAGTTTTATTATTACCAGTAAAGGTGCCCTAAAGGGCGAGGTCGCGCTGGCGCTTTGGCATGGGGGGTCAGATCAACATATGGAATGAATTCTGTACGGCCCTCAAAACATATTGCAGCTTGCGAGGTGTTGTGAGCTTGTAGATCAGCTATTCTTGAGCTAGGTCAATGTACTTTGTTACTTTCCACCACTGCTCGTGTTCACTACACAGACGGTGGCTGCCCTTCATAGTGTACCCCCTTCACCTTCTTGACCCCCCCCCCCCCCCACACACACACACACACACCTCATCTCTCACCCCAGCCAGTGTGTGACTAATGGCCGGTGGTGTTCATCCCTGCGGTTTGGGTAGAAAACGCTACACCGCAGCATAAAACCGGATCGATGCCCTCCGTTTGCATATCACTCAATAGCATCAGCAGCCAGGCCTGACTAATTGATCTCCTCCTACGTTTAAAACCCGGGACTGTGGTGGTGTGGTGGCTAAATGAGCACAGCCACTTCAAGTAAACTATTCACCAATCAATGGAATAACACTTTCAAATAAAAATAAATAAAAAGATATCCGTTATACAGATTGCTTTGCTTCAATTTGTAAATCCTAAGAATGATAATGGCCGATCTGCTGACCTCTAAACTTATACTTGAACTAAGAGAGGTTTCCGATTACTTCATGGTTTGCATTACAGTTAAGTGGTTTAGGGTTATTATAAAGCCATCAATAAACAACTTTGCCTTTCAAATGGGCGGAATCGGTTACACTGTAGTATGAACTATGGAGACATTGGAGTATCCCGTACATGCAGTGACAATACTGTAGGAACGCAGAAAAACAACACTGAAGACATTTCTGTCACAAATTACTTAGCCATTTTGGCTTTGATCTTTGTGTACAGCACTTTCAACATAAATGCTCTTCTGCACGCAACCTTTTCAGATGGGAGCTCACGGCCAAATACATATCAATTTGGGTGTCCTTGTATACAGACGTTTTTTGCATCACTGCATGCTCTTTTTGCTTTTTGCTGCAGGATGAAGGATGAAGACCGCAAGGACATTTTTGGTGCTAGTTTTGGACTAAGTGTTTGACTGTACTCAGTTGCTGTTTTTACATTTCTGTCTAATAAACTATTCAATCAATTAAGCAAACTGTCTGTTCTGACATAAGGGTGTTTATTTGTGTTTCAGAAGTCTACAATGTGGGCGCCCACTGGCCTAGTGGTCCAGGCGCGTGCCACATATAGGCTCTGGCCTGACAGCGCGTTGCGTGATCGACTCCCGTTCATGACGACCTTTTGAAGCATGTCTCTCCCCTTCTCTCTCTGCCTCTTTCCATCTTCACTTGTAACTATCAATAAAGGCAAAAAGCCAAAAAGAGAAGTCTACAGTATGCCAACAACGTTAGGTGTATCCATTGATAAAGCTCGATTGTGCATTAGTTCCACATCTTAGTGACAGTGCAGGCACATTATGTTAATTTAATAGCCTAACCGTTTCAGAAAATATTTGATCTATTCATGCGCAATATGGACTCGAAGCTGCCGCGGAAATTCAATGTAGACATAATTATGCCACATTTATAGGTCACAGCGTACCGAGGCATCACATATTTCAATATTATGTTGGTGCAAGCTTATACCACTCATATGTGCAACAATGAGGCCCTTAAACTCAAGCATGCCAGATGTATTATGCCCCCTGTTCTTCTGTTGCCAAGGCCTTTTTGGTCAAGTCCTAATTTTAAGTCGAAAATGAGCCAGAAATTAGCAAACAGCTAATCGTCCAGACGATAGTGAAATTAGCGCGATCTAACTTAATCGATAAAACCACCCAAAAGTCGACAAAGTCGTCCTTGCCAGTCAGTCAGGTCCATTGGGAAAGTCGTACCTGGCAGTGAATGATTTTTTAACTGTTGCACGCCTAATAGCACTAGCCAGAGTGACAGGCACCGGAATGTCTGGACCGTGAACACAATGACAAACTATAAGCTCAGCTGTAATCGGCTGTCATCCGATCTCCCATTCACAGCTCTGCTGGTCATTACAATTTAGGCATTTAGCAGACGCTCTTAATCCAGAGCGACTTACATTAAGCAAGAACAAAAAGGCAATGTCAATGTCAATGCATTCCTGCTTATGTATTGCTATTGAAAAAAGTTTAACTGTATTCCATTTGTTGCAATGAATGGTTATGTGAGTGTTTCTGACTGAAGTAATGCATGGAAAGCATCATCAGGGGAGGAGCTCAGAGAGGACCCAGAGGGCCAATCACATCAACCGTGTGTGTCATGGTTGAAGCTGCTTCCAAAATGACACGACCGCTATCCATGGTGCTGAACTGTGTGTGTGTGTGTGTGTGTGTGTGTGTGTGTGTGTGTGTGTGTGTGTGTGTGTGCGCGCGAGCTCATTGCGACTGCATCAAGGGCAAGGCCTGTCTAAATACATTTTAGTCGACTAAATCAACTGTGGATTTAGTCGACTAGGGCAGTGGGCACCACACAAAAAAAGAAACGTTCCGTTTGAACTACGGTATTCAGTTCTACATCAAAATGTTTTTTTGGTCTAAATAGCATTTAATTAACATAATATGGCCTACAGGTTTTGTGACGATGTCTCAACTTCTCTGAATTCATGTGACAAAATGTAGCAAGACCGCCGTTGTAAGCCCCGCCGTTGAGACCATGCAGGGATGTGTTTGTTTGTTGTGAGGCCATTAAAAGTCAAGCTCTAATGTGCGTGCGTGTGTTGCGTGTGTGCGTGCGTTTAGCACCATAATGCAGCAGTATGCTTTTGTGAACCTGCCTTATCCACCACGCAAAGCGATGTTTACAGTATAGTCAGTAGTCCTGACTATACTCTATGGCCCCCCTCGGGCCATGGCTTTGACTTGTTCCACCACATCATTAGAAGGATGTTATACATTGTTACAGCCTGCAAAGTTCAATTCAGACATACGTAGCTATAATAAGGACCGGCTGGGGAAGACTGGAAAGAAAATCCTGTGATTTGTACATGACAGGATGTTTAGTTATATAAATATGATAGAGCCAATTATAAGCACAGCAACCAGCTAATCTGCCGGAGCACACATTAACCACTTAAAGCCCAGCATTAGGGTTGTGGCGGAACGCTTTTAGAGACAACAGCACATCTAACTGTACCCACATTTGGGTTTGAGATCAACAATAGTGGTTAACAGAACTAATAGATTGAATTGATTTTTAAAAAATCATTAACTACTTGTTTTGGGGACCCCCTCGATGTACCCCACCACCCCCACCTCCGGACCCCACTTTGATAACCAACGGTGCAGACAGACAGACAGACAGACAGACAGACAGAGCTTAAGGCGTGCCTCCCGGTGGAGATTTGCACTCTATATACAGAGCACTACTTTTCTACACTTTAAGCTGTTTTTGTCGGAGCTCCTGTGGAGAGAATTGACGGATGAAACTTCATACCGCAGACTGCTGCCTGCTCCACGCTTGATAGCTGTCACTTTCACATCAGTCAACGGAGGATTACTGGGTGGGGAGCGCCCGCGCTATAGTGTGCTCACCAATCGCTTGCGCATGTGTGCGGTGCGCACGCAGGCACGCACGCACAGCTGGCAGGCAGACTCTCAAAGGAGATGTTATTATTTACACAGTCCAGTTTTTGTTTATTTCGAGCCTCCGCCGGCGGACAGCTGGTGGCCGAAGGCGTAATATTTTCGGGTTATCCGTCCGTCCATCTGTGCGTCGGCCCAAACCTTGTGAACGTGATATCTCAGGAACAACGCCTCGAGGCGCTTTCATGACATTTGGCTCAAGCTCCCACTTGGGACTCAATGATGAACTGATTAGAAGTATAGGTGGTCAACGGTCAATGTGACCTCACACAGGTCTGGACAGACACAGTTGTAAACGGCAACTGGTTGGCAGAGGCGATGAGTTCATTAGTTTGTATATTAAATCATTACCAATAGGTCTGGACCTTAGTGACCTCATAGCTGGCTATGGCCATGATTGAACTAGTTTCGAGGCATGGCCAGACTGTTTGCCTCCTACAATTTTCAAAATGGGAGAAACTAGGCACAGCTGCTGGACCATAATTAAGAATTTAATGAATTGTTGACAACTAATTAGTTAGAGCGACAGAGAGAGAGAGGAGTGTATGTGTGTAAGTGTGTGCGGCAATTTAACAACACTGCTTCTCAAAGTGGGGTCTGAGAGGGGTACCAGCTAAAGTAGTTAACGTCAGTTAGCATCACACTCATTTTAAACACTTTAGCCATTTGTAAGTTGGTTATTTTTTGACATTTGACAATATTTTACAACTATCTCAAATGTTTGGAAGATTTTCCTGTCAAATCTTGTCTTCCCTGGGCACAAAACATGTTCAGATGTGGGTCCGCTACCAAACACCGCAGCACTCTGTCGGAGCGCCGGTTCAATTCAAGTCAAATAGAATTCACGTTGTACGTACAGTACGAGCGACTATCCATAATTCCGACATCCCATGACTCAGACTACGTGGCATCAGGGTGGGGCACTAACGTAGCAAAGACTACAGTTAGACAAGACACTTTCACATGTGAAACTAAATGTATTTAGTCTAGTGTTGTGCTACGTATACATGCTACGTTGATTTCTCTTATGCCGAGTTGAGCAATGGAGTGGTAGAGAGATGATTACATTACATGCCTTAAAATAATCGATCATGACCATTTCAAATGGTTCAAAACACACTCACACTCTCAGGATTAAATCAACGAAATGCACTCAAGTAACTTTTTGAAATGAGTGCACAAAAACAAAAAAGGTAGCCCGCTGGCCTAGCGGTCCAGGCGCATACCACATAACAGGCGCATGCCTGACAGCGTGTCGTGGGTTCGAGTCCCGATGCTGACGACCTTTGCTGCGTGTCATTCCCAGTCTCTCTCTCTCGCCGTTTCCTGTCTATCATCACTACTGTATATCCTATATATCAATAAAGGCAAAATATTTGCCCTAATCCCACGGTTTAAGTGCTGAATTAAAAGAGATTAAATGAATGTAAGGTCAAATGCTGTGTGAATTGCATTACGAGAAAAAATTTATTAGATTCTAACCAAAATCTAAGCAGAGTTCTCAGAAGGCGTTTCAGAGATGCTGATCAAATCCTCGTGCAGTGTGTATGGAGGGAGGGGAAAGACATCCTCATGCAGTGTGTATGGAGGGAGGAGAAAGACATCCTCATGCAGTGTGTATGGAGGGAGGAGAAAGACATCCTCATGCAGTGTGTATGAAGGGAGGAGAAAGACATCCTCATGCAGTGTGTATGGAGGGAGGAGAAAGACATCCTCATGCAGTGTGTATGGAGGGAGGAGAAAGACATCCTCATGCAGTGTGTATGGAGGGAGGAGAAAGACATCCTCATGCAGTGTGTATGAAGGGTGGGGAAAGACATCCTCATGCAGTGTGTATGGAGGGTGGGGAAAGACAAAGAGATACAAATAGAAAATGGAAGAAATGAGCGACACAGTTGCAGATGAACCTCCACATCAAAGCAGCTTCATGCTGTTTGGGTTTGTCACTGCTAATTGTCTCCGCCAGGCCGAATGCAGGGCCAGATATCGTCATGTTGTCACTGTGAGTGTGTGTGTGTGTGTGTGTGTGTGTGTGTGTGCGCACGCCTGTGCGTGTCAGCAGCTATTCTCGTAAAACTCTACAACACCAATCAGCATCTCAAATCTCTTGTGCATACTGCCAGCACGCCAAGGAAGTAAATTAATATGTAATATCTTTCACATCAGCCCAACAGCCCATCAGCGACAACTGTATTATTTTTGTGAATACATAATGACCATCCCTTCGGGCTATGGGAAACGCGTCCACGAGGCCTAGGAGTGCAAAGCTTTCCATTCGGTTATGGGATTTACTACTAGTAGTGAGATGGAGCGTGTGTAACCCGAAACCACTCTTTGACAGTTCCTCAAAGAGAGAGAGAGAGAGAGAGAGAGAGAGAGAGAGGTGGAACATTGTCGGTCTCTCATTGGTCAAGTTTACAACGATCACTGCATCGGTCTCTTTCTCATAGTGTATGTCTACCGTATGATATTTGCATGCAACACTGCTTGCACGCGCGCATGGGCATCGCACACGCAGAGAAACAGAGAGAATGCATGAGAGAAATATGACGTTACTGTATCAGATTGGAACACAGTGGTGGACATACGGTGCATGCAAGGTTTCTGCATGGCCCGACAGGCGAACACACTATATTTAGTATTAGGAGAACGTAGATTAAAATAAATGGCACGGGACGTAGAGGAGAAGAGAGCAATGGGAGAGGCGGGCATAAGGAACGTATACAGGGGAGAAAGAAGGAGGGGAGGGAAAGGAAAAGGGAAGAAAAGTGAGAAAGATTAAAGGAAAATTACAACATAGAGCAATAACAGAGAGAGAGGAGAGACAAAGCAATGCCAAATCAGTTGTGCTTCGCTCAGCGGAGCACTGCTCAGGGGTACAGGCTTTAGTTCAGACATACTTTAGGTCCGACTGTCACTAGACCAGTGGTGGAAAGTAACTACAGTAAGTACTTTTACTTAAGTACATTTGTGCTTTTACTTCACTGCAATCATTTGAAAACTTTAGTTACTATAGTTACCTACGTTGGGAGATTTTAATTTTGATTAGAAAACATACACTATCCACTTCAACCCTATACATTTCGGCCATTTGAAAATAGCCGATCTACAAGCTGGCACGCATTATGAGCTTGTTTGTAGATGGGGGCTATTTTCAATAGATTTTGTACACATTTTGAACTCGTGAAATGGGACATTCTGCAATATGAGTACTTTTACTTTTAGTACTTTAAGTACATTTTGATGCAGATGCTTTTGTACTTTTACTCAAGTACATTTTCAATTCCGTACTTTTACTTGTAACGAAGTACTTCTAAATTGCAGTATTGGTACTTTCACTTAAGTAAAACAATTGAGTACTTTTCCCACCACTGCATTAGACCAACACCCTATATAGACTACTACCCAAAACCCTGACCTATAACCCTAAAACCGCAAGCACGGCGCAACGCATGTCGGACCAACGCATTGTGGGGAGAGACGGGTGATTTCCGCATGTCGGACCTTTTGGTGTGCCGGATATGCGTGTGCCGGATCCTTCTCAGAGGCTTAATTAACGTGACTTCACCTCCCAGAGCGCCGTGAAATCCTCAGGGGCAATTTAACTCTGGCCAATATTGAAACACCCCGGAGTAAAATTGCCAGTGAGGATTTGTGTAGCGAAAGCTGGTAACTCTGCAGGTGGCCTCGATACCCACCAGCTCAGAGGCACTGGCCTTGGTAATGGGCTCGCTAAATACCATCAGGAACTTTAATTAGTGTCACACACAGAAGTACCGTCTTTAACAGGCAATTCCTCTTTCATCTTCACTTTTCTATCTACTGTACCTCTCTCTTAACTCTCCTATTTTCAATGCTGTTTCTTTTAGTGTCCCACACACACACACACACACACACACACACACACACACACACACACACACACACACACACAATTTTACAGTGTCTGTCTGTCTGCCTGTCTGTCTGTCTGCCTGTCGCTCGCTCCCATCCCATCCCCCCACCCCAGTGTATTTCCTTCTGTTGACTTCAGAGGCAGTACAGCCAATGAAAGACAAAAGGTAAAATGGATATGGATTTTTCCCACGCAGCCAGCCGTCCCCGAGATGATTAAGTAGTTCATCAGGCAGAAATATAGAATTCTTCCCGGCGTGCTCATCGACCTGTCCTATAGATACATTAACCCATTCTGACCGGGCACCCATTTTGGTGTTAGCATCATGTTATGCTTTAGCTATTGAAAAATAGCAGATCTACAAGCTCATAGCGCGCCACCGAGTGGCGCGCTACGAGCTTGTAGGTCTGCTATTTTAGAAAAATCGAAGAGCGACTGACATTTTTAGAATCTGATCTCAGGTCAGAATGGGTTAATCAGACCAGTGTGTGTCCAGTGGAAACCTCGTATGAATCTGATCTCAGGTCAGAATGGGTTAAAACAGCGGCAGGAAATCGTTGGGGCAACGGACTACGCCATGGATCGCCTTGGAAACACTCGGGCTGGATTGATCATCGGCGCGTCGCATCTCTGCGTGCGAGCGCCGGGGTCCCGGCCCGGGCCCCCGCGTGTGTGACATGTCCCCCCGCGTAGGCTAATATAACCCCCATAATGCTCCTCCTCAGACACACATGAGGTGCACTGCACACAGTGACAAATCCACACCAACCCTCGTGGCAATACATCCCCTTAATGAGCGACGACTCCTCTGCATTCACACAGTCAGGGACGCTCAGGTCTGCAGGTTAAGCGTCTGTTATACACGTGAAAAACACTACGAGCGTGTCTATATAGAACCTATTTATCAGTGGGCTAATAAATCTCTTTCGTGATGTTTTGTAAGTATCGGATTATAACAACTTATTGACGTATTTCTTAAATGTGCGCCGCAACTCACGCATTAGGAAATGTGTCTGTGCAACACGTCTGGGACTTTATGGAGCGCATTACGCTGAAACATGTCGTCGTTATGTTTGCCGTGCTTCTGTTGTACATCTTTTTGTGAGCAATATTCCTATTATATTGAAGGAATTCCTCTGGATGGTACATTAATATAGAGGGCTGCCGAGACTCATCGCTAACCAGTCAAATAGACCCCCTTCACGGAAATGAAATTCAAAACTCTCCAAAAGGCGGTTTGTAAAGATTTACAATCCACTGAGCACTGGGAAGCAAGCACTTCATTTGGCAGAAAGTAGCCCCTGTGGTGGTGATTAGACCTGTATATGGTATAGTGCTGTTAAATCTATTATGGTTTAGTATTTTACGGAGAGTTTTGCCCATTTCATTATTTATTTGATGTATTGATTATATGTTCATTTCCAGCGTCCTATTGATTAGGTTTCGCGTTAGGCCCATGAAACAGGTTCCTCCTGTTGAAACTAATGTATAAAATAGTTTATTCTGATCAATTTCTTGGATATAAAACGACGACCTTGCAGACGTATACGCAAAAGCTGGTTTACTGGCATAGTGCACAATGAATGGGTTTGCAAGATTAGCCCTGGACACTAGCACGCACGCACACACACACACACACACACACACACACACACACACACACACACACACACGATATTGCCAACACATTTGGCAATATAGTTTCATTGTTTGACTGTTATGACAATAAAGAATCCAAACATAATTCAGTGTAACTGAACCGACAGAGAGAGAGAGAGAGAGAGAGAGAGATGGGCAGCTTCTCTTTGAGGTCTCAGAGGATGCTGATGGAGATGGTGTACATATCGAGTCACTGGGAGATCTTAAGAGCTCATTACAGCGCGCACACACACACACACACACACACACACACACACACACACACACACACACACACACACACACACACACACACACACACACACACACACACACACACACACACACACACACACACACACACACACACACACAGTGTCAGTGTCCCAAGCTACAGGTAATTTTGCAGTTGCCATGGCAGCGTGCTCAGCCATCCCACGCTCCTCAGACTTAGTGAAGATCATTAGTTTTGCAGCAGAACTGTTATGGAGACCAACAACAGCCCAAGTCCGCCTGTGTCGTCCTGCACATTATTGTGCGGCTGGGTTGTTTCTTCTTACACCACAGCCATTAGCGTGGGACACTATAAAGGGGCATATATATATATATATTTCGTCCATGCTCAACCCCCTATCCCTAAACTACTTTGCTTTTTTTTTTTTACTAAAATGAATTGCCACCCGTAAAGTAATGCTATGGCATTTATAAGTGCTTTGTCAGGAAGCACCATTTTGCACTTGCTCGTCCCATTATCTCTGTGCCTTACCTCAGCTGACATTATGGTGTTGAAATGGACACCACAGTGATTATAGCGCAACAGGTCGTTTCGAGGAAGCAATCTGATTGGTTGAAAAGGCTTCTTGCCGTGGATCAAACCAGCACCATTCACCACCTAATCAAAACAAATAATTCCGCTGCTCTAGTGTTTTCCCAGAGCGCTAGCAAACTCGGTGGCTAGGCTAGCTAGTTTATTGGGACATCTGTGGTCGTAGTGACTACATTCTGTCATGACAAAAATCAGCGATTGACTTCGTTTTAAGGGTAACTGTTGTATAATTGCAATATTACACTTGAGGGTGTGGTTTAATGTGATTATTGACACTTCAGTGATGCTTGCGGAACTCGACTTTGTCTCGTTCCTTACCTCATCACTGTCGTGGCAATCATCACGTTAAACCACACCCTCTCGTGTAATACTGCTTAATTCCCTCCCGTTACTGTAGGCGGGATCGTGAGGCTATAGTGCCAGTGGAATGAGCCAAAAACGCAGAAGAAGAGACCACTTCCGCCCGAGCCCGGGTTCGAACTGAGAACCTTGCGGTTCGGTCACTCAACCCCTGACCCACTGCCGCCCCACATGACGGTACAGTACATGACAGAACAAACTGTAATGTTGTATAAGGATACAAATGATGTGGCATCTTGTTCTTGTATACTGGGTTTCAGTTATGTATATACTGTTGTTACATGCATGAAACACATCAATCAAGCAAGCACAATAATGACAAACGTGTGTGTGAACCTGCTGATCTGTTCAGTGTCAAACCAAACAAAATCAATAGCCTGACTAGCACAACTGTTATTGAATAGAAAGCAGTTCGTTATTTGTCGTTATGCTGTTTTAGTTTGGACATATCGACATACAATCATGGACTTTTAATGCTTAGGTGGGCGGCACTAATGGCAAATCTTTCACCTGATTTATTATTTGCAATAGTGTGTTCTTCAAACGTGGGATAACCTTCACTCATAGCGCCACACCGTCTGTCGGTTGGAATGGAAACCTCACCAAACACTGATATAGTTCAGGGTTCAAATTATTAACATTTTTTAAAAGTAGCAGATCTACAAACTCAAAACGTGTCGCTTTGCGCTGCGTTTCGAGCTTGTGGATCTACTACTTTTGATGTTTTGTTTATGCTGTAATATCGAGTCGGGCGTTAATAGTTTAGGGGAAAAAAGTTAAAATATGGATATAAGAGGTTTCGCCCGACAGCAACGATTATGCTAGCTCTGGTTTTGTCTTTAAATTGTAGACGGGGACAATGTTGTAGTCAGATGAAGGGACTTTGAGACCCACTGTGTTAGACAACATATTTTGTAGTGCCTGCGTGTTGTGAAATGCATTAAGACTGTGTTAGACAACACATGTTGTAATGCCTACGTGTTGTGAAATGCATTAAGACTCCAGACACATGGAATAGCATGTAAAAACAACTCAGCGAGAGATGTAGCCGTGACAACGTTTTGCATGCACAGCATGTCAGCATGTCGTCGTGTGGGAAAAGACGGCTCCCTAAGTTATCCACCTCCAGTGGTTTTCTTTTATAAATGATCCACAAGTATATTATCACCAGGGGTTCTATTGGTGCAGTATGAAAACAATGTCTACCCTATACAATCCATCACATTGTTGCTCAGTACTAAGCAGATAGTGGCGGAGGGAAGGTCCCACGGGCCGGAGGGAAGGTCCCACGGGCCCTGATGTGAGATTGACTATGGTAGGAGCGGCCGTCGGGCCCCCTTCCCCCGCCGGCCCCCTGTGATTGTGCAGTGGAACAGACTCCAGGATGCTGGGAAATGTAGTCTACGGTATACCATCATGATCAGACCAGTAAGTAACTTGTGAGTAATACTGTTACACCAGTGATTAGACTGTGTGTGCGTGCGTGCGAGACACTGTGTGTGCGTGTGCGCGTGTGTGTGTGCATCATACATGCATGCATCTGCACATGTAATTGTAATTCAAGAGGGATAAAGGAGTTCCTCCGAATGTGCCCTAGTTAAGTGTCACACTGCATGAAGAAATCAAGGTATTGTTTTGACTAATTACACCGGAAAGCTTATGAAATATTCAGCACATTTGTATCGCATGAAATATTATTCCTCTCTCTCACTCTCTCTCTCTCTCTCTAAATCTCACTGCCTTCATTTCTGCGGCTCCCTCTCTCATGCCCCCTGCAATAACTTCACATTCCTCCCTGTCTCTAATTCCTCCAGTAACCATGGACACTTTGGACAGACTATCTCATGTGGCCAAAGCGATGTCCAACACTCCTTGACCTCGTTTAAAAATAGACAGGCTGAATCTCGGGCAACTAAATTTAAGGCCTCATCCCCGCGGAGCCGAGAGGCCAAGGATGTCAAACTTAGTCAATGTCTGCCTGCATGTGGCACCACCCGCGGCCCCTCCCCCTCCTCGCTCATTTCCATTCCACCTTACTGTAGTCCGCATACAGAGAAAAGTGGCTGATCGCAGTGGAATTGAGACAACCTTGGATGCAGGATTCACTAGACCAGTGGTTGCCAAAGTGGGGTCCTTGAGGGAGTTCCAGGGGGTCCCCAGCTAAATGATAGTTAGTAACCAAATGGATCCTTATGAGTCTGTAACTCTGATAGTGTACAAAATGGTGTGTACACCATGGTACCAAACACTCTCAGAGTTAACTGAACATTGATTTAACAATATAAATCGGGGCCCCAGATATACAAATGCCATTACATGGGGATCCGTAGCCTAATGCATGTCACACTGGGGGGTCCTTGAAATAAAACTCGTTGAGAATCACTGCTAGAGCCGTAAAAATCTGCTCTTATGGGGGGTCCCTGGAATATCTCTTCAAATGGGGGTCCTGGCATATCTCTTCAAATGGGGGTCCTGGCATATCTCTTCCAATGGGGGGGTCTGAAAAGGTTTGGCAACCACTGCACTAGACTATATTGGTTATCTATACAGTATGCACTTACTACTTATTAACGACACAAAAGAGGCCTTGCTGTCTCTCGGTCAAAAGAAAAACATTAGATAATACATGAATAACTAAAAGCCATGTACGTGATTACCCATGTTATTCTCATCATGACATGCGGTATATGGTTAACGATGTTGTTCTCACCGTGACATGCGGTACGTGGCTACCGATGAAATCCTCGCATTTGGAATTGATTATAAGCCTGGTTCATATACAGTATGTTTACGTTTACCTCAATCTGACCCTCAATTCCGAGAAAAACGCTGCTAAAGATTATAATAGAAGTGGACGGAGCGGGAACATTTCAATGCCGTCACACGGCAGAAGCGTTGTCTAGCGACGGGGAAGCTATAGTTCAAGCTACCACTCTAGATATTCTAGGCTATTCTAAATGTGCTGTTCCTGCCAAAGTGTAATGCTGAACTTTCAACAGCGAGCTAAACTCCACTTCCAATAAAAAGAACGACGGAACGTAAGATTAAATAAAGATAAGATCAAATACAATACAACGTGAGTTCAGTTGTCCTGTTCCTAATTTGACATAGCTTGTAAATAAAATTATTTTCTAATCCAAATGTACCATGAAATGCTTTTTTAACATTAACTTATTCGTGAAATTGACATTCACAAGTTCACAAAATGTGAAAAAAAATACAATACTTCCATATGAGTCCTAACTTACAGCATTGCCTCCTGGTGAAGGTACGTAGAAGGTGAGAAGGAAAAGCATCACATTGTTGCACACAGAGAAGAAGTGGATGCACTCTCTGTGCTGCTTCTAACACAAATGATGTTTGCAAGCCCACGCAGCTGCCTTAACTAAGTCACAGTGACCTGTTCTCATTAAGAGAGCCTCTCGATATAAGTACTTCCGTCTTTCAAAATAAAGCCTTTGTAGACAACATAACAGCATGCAACAAAAATCACATTATAAGACAAGACACTAAATTAATGCAGCAGTAGAAGATGGACAGATGGATATCGTACGTACGGATGAGGGCATGTTCTTCTGAGAGACCCATGGTCACTTGTGTGGTTTCATGGCATATGGCACCCCCTCAGACCGCTCACGCACGCACACACACACACACACACACACACACACACACACACACACACACACACACACACACACACAATGGCACCCCACCCACACTTGCTGTTATGAGCAATAAAGCCATCACATGTTTAGCCCTCACACAAAGATACAGTATATACGTTGAAAGGGCTAAAAGTTTGTTTTAGTAGGAGTTTTGTCCCTTCAGCTATTATTGCTGCACTGAACAAAGTGCCTCGTGGCCGATACGATGGTTCTGTGTATACTGGGGACTGCATGTACCGCGTGTAGGTGTTATGTTGTTCTGTGCTTAGTGTGCTATAATATATTCATGTGTTTTTCGCTTAGAACGGACGGTGAAGATGAATTTCCCTGAGGGGATAATGAAGACTATATTAATAAGTAAGTATTATTGTTTTAAATTATATATGTGCAGATGAGTCGTAAACACAAAACCTGCATGAATGTTAACTGCACAAAAGGAACAATGGGTTATTGGGTTAGTGGAGGTACATAATCATGTGCATGCACCCACACACACACGCACGCACGCACGCACACAGACACACGCGTGGGTGCGTGCGCAGTAAGAGAGAGAAGGGCGTGAAAGCAAGGAAAGGGGGCGACATACAGTATACACGGTAAAAGTAAAGTTGCTCAGCGGTAATTTAACAGATAAATGACGTGGGTCCATGTGGTTCCATTTGTACACTCTCAGAGTTGAATTAACACTCAGATCAGACAAAGAGAGAGAGAGAGAGAGAGAGAGAGAGAGATGAGTGTTTTAGCAACAGTGAGGGCTCCAGTCTGACCCTTATCCCCATCCTCCCCCTGCTATCCCCACCCCGCCCCATCCTTGGTGATTTGGTCGCCACGGTAACAGAGCAGAGGGTAAATCGCCACAGTCATTTCCCTAGGACGTGTCATGCATGGGAATGCCAGTCCGTCCTGCTGCCGTGGTCATGTGGCGCGCACGCACACACACACACACACACACACACACACACACACTAAGAGTTTCATAGTATGACAGTGTCAAAAGTACCATAAACATACTGTACTATTATTTTTCAAAGCAATTGACCCGTCTTGTCTATACTGTATAATGACATGTCCCAAAAATATGGTCGCCAGGTTGAGAGTGGTTACATCTGTCTGTAATATTGAATCAATGCAAAGAGCGTGTGACTAAATACCGTATTGTGCCGAATATATGACGACTCTGATTATATTATCTCATTTGTGGAAAAAGAACATTTAATGTCAAATAGTGGAGCCCCCGATTATAATACGACCCAGTTTTTTTAGGATATTTCCATTGGAAAAAAAACATATAGGCTATATTGTTTTTAAAATATTCAGGCCAATAGGTAATAACATTGAATCCTTTGACACAGGTCCCTATTCTCCCATTTCCTGAAAATGTACGGTTTGACATACAGTTTACATGTGGAATGCATACACTCTGGTCTTATTCTTCAATTCAAGAACAAAAGTCTTACCACCCACTATAGCAATGAACTGTGAGAAGAAAAGATAATACTGAACGTTACCATAGTCTGTTACTATAATTACGATTTGATGAATAGTCTGGTCTGAATGTGAAGTGAGATCTAGACTTGATTTAGACTCTACATGTCAGGATAACGTATTGATGGTCATTGTCAATTTGATGTTCTGGTTTTGCATATAACCATAATGCCTTGTAATTAGCTGTGACAGCTCCTCTGACCTACATAGGCACATTTGCAAACACCAAGATAAAAAGAGCTGGAAGCATTTTTACAGTTGACTGCGGCATGACTGTCTGAAAACTAGTGTTTAACATAATTTACGCACGGCACCACTCGGAGGATGCCTCCGTTCAAAGTGCCGTACAGTAAACCTCGGCCTCGCATACATTAGTCTGTTCAGCTCAAAATACAAATGAAACTCTTAAATGTGTCAGCGTTTGAGCCATATTCTACAAACTAACGCAGGAATATTTAAATGTAATTTGGTACGCTGCTGCGTAAGAGCAATAAATAATGGAAATATACAGATGTACCCCTCGCCAGCACAGAAGGCTATAAGCGCTATAATAGCATGCCTTTGAACATTTCTTCATGAAATGTGGCCATGATGATTCACCTCATGATCCCCTTCAGATGACTAATCCAGCCAAAAATGGCAGAGTTCTCTCTCACAAGCCACTTTCCTACATACAGTAATCCTTCCGAAGACACCTCTCAGCTAAGAGTGTTCACATGAAGACATTTGTCTAAAATAAAACAGACACAGAAATGCCATACAAAAGGGCACTAAATGCAAAACATTTTAGTTTAAAGTATTGTTTTCAGGGGGTTTCTCTGGCCGTCGAACTGCTCCGTGTATCTTGCATTACTTTTGCCAGGCATGCCAACCCGCGCAGCCTTTTCACGAATGGACCGTACATGCAGCCACTACAATGACCCGTGCCCGTGGGATCGGACTCTCCGTCTTGTTAGCGCTGACCAGCGTTCACGTTTCTATACCCCCGCCGCCAGACGAGACCCGGGTCCGGCCCGGACGAAGGTCGCACCCCGTTTTGTCTAATTGCGCGCTGTGCTGCTGGTCGCGTCCCAGTTAAGGACAGTGAGTGTGATTGAGTGCGGTTCGACTCGCATGTCCTTCTCTCAAAGCCATGGATCAATGGAACCTGCACACGTCTGCAAAAACACAACAAAGCAGGGAAAGGAAGAAGGCGAGGGAACACAGGGTCCCTTTGTAGAGGTGGGGCGGATGAAAGGAAAGACGGAGTGCATAGCATGGGGTTTGGAAATAAAGCCGTGTCCTTCCCCTTGGTTTGGCCGTGCACTAGTCTATGTCCCTGAGGCGGCTTCAACATCCTTGTCCTAAAGGCAGACTGCAGGGCCGTGGCATGATTTTGAAGGGTAAACTCGGGTTTCGACCTCGGCCTGTCGTTCTCTCTCTCTCGAGCACACACTATCTATTACTATACTTGTGAGGACGTCGTCATTTTAGGACGACATTATGTAAATCGCAAAAAAATAAAGGCAAAAGAATAGACGAAAAATGGGGTGGAGTAGACGTTTATCCGACATGCCAACAATCCGACAGTCATTAGTCCGACAACACTTTCACTCCCGACACGTGTTACCAGTTACAAATCACCCGTGCTGCGGGTTACAAATCACCCATTGCGTCCGCGTGCGGTTAGGGTTAGGTTAGTGTTTGGGTAGGGTGTCGGACTAATGTCTGTCGGACTGGATCTTTCTAAAACAATTTTAACGACAAATCATTTAGGAACATATTTCCGGATGGGAGTCAACGGCCAAATACCTATTCATTAACATGAACAGGTTGGAGAACCACTGATCTAAGACATGTCTGATTAAATCTGCTTCATCAGTCCTTGCATATGCCAATTAATGCTGCAGTTTACAAATGGAAGACCTGCCTTGAGGGATACGTTTATGATCTCCCGACAGAGTTTGGTGAGTTTGATTTACCAACAACTAGCAGTGCTTGGTTAAACGGCTGATTTAATCCACAACATGCAGTTATTCGCACAGGCGGCCGCAACCAAAGCAAAAGGCCTTGAGCCTTTCCAGACCACAATGAGCACAAAGCAGCAATAATGAGAAAATATGGAACGGTAAGAAAATAAAATAGAGAAATGGAGTGGGGATTTTGGGATAAAGGTGAGGAATATACAGTAGAGGAGGGAGGCACTTTAGACAGGCACTTTAGAAGGGCGTACTGAAGGTTTCAAATGGATTGGCAGTGAAGATCCCTGCAGAATGAACAATATACTGCCTGTGCCCTTATGGCAGATGTGATGTACTGTACATCACAATGTGTGTTGCAAAAAGCTATCCGTTGCTCTAGCCTGCCGCTGTCAGGCGTGTGCTCCGTCTGCGATACTTACAATAGCCATTTCTTATCTTGTATGGGAGGATCAGAGGCATTATAGAGAAGAGAAATATTGTTGTTGACCCGAAAATGGCACATAGATGTGTCTGTGTATGTGCGTGTGAGCGCGTGCATGCGTGCGTGTGCGTGCACATGTGCGTGGTGTGCGTGCGTGTGCGAGTAATGAGCTGTTAAGATCTCCCAGTGACTCGATATGTACACCATCTCCATCCTCTGAGACATCAAAGAGAAGCTGCCCATCTCTCTCTCTCCCCCCCGTCATTGTCAGTCCAGTACACTGAATCATGTTTGCATGCCATCATCACGCCAACGGTCAAACAATTAATCACGTCGCCAGACGTGTTGAACAAAATTGCTTTTGATCATTATTATTGTCAAATTGAGTGCATTCGATGGACGGGACAATTTCATGAAGTGAAGTACGTCAGTGATGGTTGGAAAGAAAATAGAAATTGCTACTACGGAACAACAAATCTCAGCCCAACGTGTTCACGTGTGTGTGTGTGTGTGTGTGTGTGTGTGTGTGCGTGCGTGCGAGTGCGAGCGTGTGTGTGCATAAAGCTGCAGAACTCTCAGGATCAGTGTAGGAGCCATGAGGGAGCGCCCTGAAAGGCAGCGAGGTAACTGGGGTTGAGTATGCAGTATAAATGCTTCACATTAGGGCGTGATGATTGGTCCACTTACTTACAAATGCATGCTATTAAGTGGTCCAATCAGCTTAAGCCAGAAGTTTCCTGACTTAAACGGGCATCACTCATTTCGTGGAGAGGCAATGTCACTCAGTCCTTGGAGGGGAAATTAATAATGTATACTTTTCAAAGAGGGGAGCAGATAACACACCGAACCGAACCGGGCCTTGAAGGGGGAGAGAACTTAAAACTTTTAAAAACTAGCTATCAGACTTTTGACTGAAGACCAAAGAGAGTCTCTCTCACAAAGCGGCTTCTAATGGCAGCATAATCTTTGCGCCTAGACTGCGGAGGGCATCTTTAATGTATTGAATGGAACTTCATATACCTTTTCAGTTCGACGGAACAAAGGAAGTATAGACTGAAATCTTTTAGCAAGTATCTGTTACACTTCAATAATCTATAAATGAACACATTTGATCCCGTTGACATGGGTTATACTCGTCCCGATCAATTCATTTTGCGCAATGGGCGGGGCGCTTTTGACTCGTAGGCTCGTCTTGAGGCGTTTGAAATGAAATCGCTATAATATTGCCTTGCTATTTTCCATTCCAGTCAGGTTAGTGTTGTATAGGGAAGAACGATATATTTACTAGAGAGGCTGTTGCAGAGGAGATCGATAATCACCATGCAGGGCAGTCGTCATTGCCCGAGGTTGGTGGCGACAATTCATCTATCGCCCCCCCTGTTACGCTCTAATCTGGAGATTTTGATCGTAACTTTTGTTTAATATACATGTAATTGTCTATATCTATGCTACGGACGCACCCTGAATTCCCCTTATATTGATTTGGCATTTCGAAAAGCAGATTGCAGGGTGAACTCCCTACGGAGTGATCAGATTGACTGCGCCTGGAGGAGATGTTATAATGGCTGACAGTGTGACACACAGAGTGAATCACACGGGTCCCTGTGGAATACAGGGACTCACAGCAAGGCGATGCTCCACAGGAATGTGGCTTGCCAGCGAAGGGACTGTCTGGTATTACTCACTGGGCACACAGACAATCATTATTGTATACTATAGTCGATACACAATAGTCTTGAGGAAAAAGAATGCTACTATTTGTTCCAAGGTGACTGGAAAAAAATGCTGCTATTTGTTTCCAAAAAAAAAAGGTTCATATGCTGTATAACATGTAACGATGCAATGTACACATAGCTCTACAAAATGCTGTATGCCCTCCAACTGTACTTTCCCCGTTTTCAAAAGTTTTTATTCTATTTTGGCACTTGCTTTGGTAATGTAAAATGTTTTCTCAGCTCCTTTGAATTGTGGTGTTGATTACGACGAGATAACATTAGAACCAAATATAAATATTTTGTAAATGGTACAGTACATATAAATGCACCATTTACAGAAATCTCAACATTACTCGAATGCTGTGGTAGGTTAACAGTCATTCATTAGCCTGTCATTGTTGTTATTACACTAGGCCAAAAATCCTTTAGATCATCTCTCCATTTGTCAGCGGTAAAGCTCAAACCTGTTAGAAATAATGAAGATTAACTGGAGCCACTGAGCCATTGAGTCATGGTAAAAAGCCCACCTACTGTAGAGTGCCAGGCGTGTGAGTATATCGGTCCTACGTCATCGGGTGAATAAAGAGACATGATATTAGACCCCATCCTCTTTAACAGCAGGTGCCATGTATAAATCTCTGTAACGGTTGATTATACAGTACACTTCTAGCTCCATTTTATTTTCTCTCTCATTTCAATTCAAAGGAGCTTTATTGGCATGAGAAAACATACGTTCTCATCTCTCTCTCTCTCTCTCTCTCTCTCTCTCTCTCTGAGCATCACTTACAGTATGTCTGCATTATCTCTTGAGCAAAGTTACTGTAACAACCTGCAAGTTGGACTTTAAGTAAGATTTGGCTCACTTAAACACATTTTCACTCTCTTTTCCCGGCGCACAACAGGAGTTTTATTAAGATGTGGTTAAGTTACTTGTGAATAAGAGTATCGCGTCGTGCCATCTGGAGATTCACAAATCAACCTGCAGTGGTTAAACCATCCACCCCGGACTGCTGCCGCCATTACTAACCAATTAATATTTAGTAGCTGTGCATTAGCTTTGCTTCAAAGGATTGTTTTGTTTAGCTCCCACCCACTTGAAGCTACAGTACAGCGTGTGGGCTAGCCCACTGCAGTCGGGGTAATTTCCCTGCATGCGGAGAGCTACCAGTGATTGGGACCTGCTCTTATTGTCACTTCTAATTAAATGTCTGCTTATTCAGACGGGATAGGATCAATTAATTATCACCAAAAAGTCGTTAGTTTCACACAAACGCCCCTCCAAGTAGGAAAACAATCATCTGCACTTCTGCTTCATTAGCCGACTAAAATGTTGGCATTTTCTCCCCTCCAAGTGTTTAAGTTATCAGTCGAGTGAGCAGAGGCACGTCAATAAGTAAATTAATGATGTCAATTTGAGGTGGTGACGTGTGAGAAATGACGAAAAGGACAGCCGCTCGCTTACCCAGAACGTCTGAGCGAGGGAGCTTGATCAATCTAGCGGCGTCAGTGTGGTGCAACGGAAGTGTCACGTGGGCCAAAAAGGAAGTGCCGAAGCCATTTCTCTCTCTCCATGGCAGGAGAGACATCTTGACAACAGTCATTAGCTCATAATAGCCTATACTCAACACAGCAACATGCAGTAATGAAATAAAGCAACACTCCCTCCTCCCTCCTGCACTCCCAACTAACCACATGTCAGCAGGTCAAATACCGGATGTCTATGGAATAATAATAATAATAATGGATTGCATTTTTATAGCGCTTTTCTATGCTGTGTGCTTACTCAAAGCGCTTTGCAATGGTCCATTCATTCATACATTATTGGGATGTGAAGCGGCAGTCAACGCCAGCATCCTCACTTCCCACATTCACACATCACCAATGGTGGCAGCCACTGGAGGCAAGGTGGGGTTCAGTGTGAGTGTGTGAGTTCATCTCGCTTTGAGAGCGACAGAGTCTGAAATGTCTGCATAAATATAGTTTCACAACTCTTGAGTCTAGACGGAGACAATAAAACATACACACAATACAGATCTTATAGTCAGATATGTATGCTGATGAGTCATGTTTGAGATATGCTGCCGCATGGAAAACGTTTTGGCAGTCTCAAAGCCACTACATGGAAACAGACTGCTTCTTCCCCCGAACGATCAGATACATGAACCAACGGATAAGAACCAAAGCGAAACCGGGCAGAGGAAAACGTTAACCCCCCCCCTCCACGCCCTGCACTTGCACTAACATACTCAAATTGCACCTTTCTAAACTACATTTTCTGTATACAGTATATGGAACATAGCCTCAATTGCTCCTTCTTAAACTAAATTGTGCTGTATATGGAACATGACCTACTGTGAAGCTGTTCACAAAAAGTTTACGAAAGTTTACTACGGGAAAACATGAACATCATGTTACTATTATTTTTACACTTTGATTGCTCTTTCTTGCACTCTTTATTCTTGTTTGCTGTGCTTGCTGTGGTTTTGTTGTTTTGAATGTTGCTGCTATCTATGCTGCTTCATGCATTGTCTGTAAGGAAGCCAAAACAAAATAAGTCTTACTCTTATGTACCTGTACACAAGATAAAGTAGTAAATAAAGTACAACCTTGAACCTTGGTCGAGAAATATATATTTAGGAACACAGCAGCAAATACGTTTTGACCAGTCCACTCGGTCGAAACATTGTATTTCATTATTTGTAGATAAATATTTTAGGAGCATTCTAAAGTGAGTCGTGAGCAGCTGCTTTTCCCCCACCTACATCAGGTTTGACCAACAAGGCCATACTTTCTGGTGGGTGTGTTTGAATAAGTGTTATGTTCTGTTATCCGTTTAAACCTAGGCTACTTCAAGGTTGACGGACCACAACAAAAAGTGCTATAGCCGTGTAATTGCTCCCTTGGTTGAGTCCACCTCTTTTGGGCCCAGCTACGGCAGTGGCTGGACCAAATTAATAACCTTACCAACCGTAACCTTTAAAAATCAACATTAATGACTCATTTCTATATATTTTGGCAATACTTAAAAAAGACTTCGGTTAATAATCAGAATTATTTACAAATATTGAATAAAGGACAGTTCGCACTGAGCACCATAACTACATTGTTCACCATTGCAACGGTTAAAGTGATGATGTGAACTCTGCAATTCACTTCTATTTTTGTGTGAATTGAGTTGGTTCATAATCTATTAGCGGTTTACAAGAGATAATAAATATAAATATCTTTAAATGAGCAATTGACAATTACAAATAAAATTGAATGTGGCGTATTGCGCTCTGTTCGGGTGTTTCATCACAGATGTTACTTTCCGGCCGGTCTCTTCCCCCATGTAAGCACTTCCAACGCCCGGGTATTTTCCCCACATCAACACGGTTTTCAGTGAATGAAGGTAACATTTTCCTCCTGAATATCTGTGTGTTTAGAGCCAAGGAAACCTTGTTCTATAACATCATCATCATCATCATCAGTTGAGAAACTGAAATTATTAGACCAGTATTGGCATGTGTGGGCGCTCTCTTCTCTTATCATCCCTATCATTTTCTATGAAATGCCTCCCAGACTTCTACTACATATTTATAGCATCACAGGCCCACGTATAGAACACTGCTCTGCCAATCCCACTTCATTTGCCAAAGTTTGAAAAGTTATCCTTTAGATTTTTTCCTATTGAAGTCAAACCCAGAAGAATAATAGCAAAACAATAACCGTCAACACCCGCACTGAATAAGTAAATGCATAAATAAATCATAAGAAAATCTACTGCAAACAACAGTCAAAAGCCAGGCAAAGACGAGAACAACATGATGAATAGGAAAGGCAGCTGTGATATGCAGCAGCAAAGCCCTGATAGAGATTACCCAAAAAAAGGGCCACATACTAAGAGGAAAGATGGAGAACATATTTCTTATAAGCCGCCCACGGTTTTGGCCGTTCATTACATGTCACACTGTGCAAAAAGAAAAAAGGGAAAACGTTATCTTCGTTATCCACCTTGTCAGACCGTGAGTGTTAATTTGAGTCCATCCGTCACATTGTGCGACAGGAATGCGACGACCTACGTCGTCTGATGTTTCCCAGCCAGGGCAGTGTTTTACCTCAGGTAAAAAAAAAAACAAACAAAACCTAAAACACTAAACACTAAAAAGACTCTAAACCCTGCTGGGACCCCCACGGCCGGCTGTGCTGCTCTTTGTACCCAGACAGAACAAAGCAGTTTGACCCGACAGATATTGTGTCCATCTTTTAGAGCCCCACCGTGTAGTGGCTGGGAAAACATTTTCTTCATTATGAGGAGGAAGGGGCTGAAGGACACGCTAGGCTAGAGGGAAAGGCCATGGGCCGGGGTTCCAGATCCAAGAGGTTTTGTTTTGTCACGAGTTCATACTGTATACAAATATAAGCAGTGGTGGAGAAAGTACTCAAATGTCCTGGGTTCGATTCCCGCTGGGGACGCTGTGGGCGCTGCATGGGGGTGTGTTCTCTCCTGCCCAATACCGAGGCAGGGTTGGCGAAAGGGCCTTTCTGTGTGGAGTTTGCATGTTCTCCCCGTGTCCCCTAGGGTAGGTACCCTCACAAAAACATGCAGTAATCCTGGTCTCTAAACTACCTCCCCACATGGCCAGCCGGGGCGCCTGATGGAGGGGAAAGGAACTGGTTGGAATAACGTGTTTATACGCGCTATGTCCGGCCGGGGAATCTCTCCCCTGTCAGGTGAAAAGAAGCAGCTTGGAATCGTCATGCATAGAAGCATGAGGTCAGTCTGCTGCCCCCCCCCCCCCAGGTTGGCAGAGGAAGTGTAGAAGTGTAGTTACTTTAGATAATTGACACTGGGTGAAAAGAATGGGTTACAAAATCGTGGGATAAAAAGAAATAAGGAAAAAAGGATCAATACGGCAATATAGAACTCCACTCTCTGGAATGTAGTCTGGAATTCAAAAAGTACCAAAAGTAAAAGTAATCATTGTGCAGAATGTCCCATTTAAAGTTTTCAAATCATATTTTCAATAATATTTTGAAAATAGCCGATCTACAAGCTCACAATGTGTCACGATGCGACACATTGTAAGCTTGTATATCGGCTATTTTCAAATGACCGAAATGTATGGTTGTTTTGTAATAGTAACCTAAATCTACAAAGTAACTATAGTAACTAAAGTTTTCAAGCAGCCAGGTAGCCTACATAATAGTGGATTAGTATTTGGATCTGAGATGTAATGGAGTAGAAGTAAAAGTACTGAAAATTGGAAATACTCAAGTAAAGTGCAATTACCTCAAAATGGTATACTTAAGTAAATGTACTTAGTTACTTTAGGCCACTGTGTACAAGACAAGCAGCTGCAGTGAAATGTGCCAGCTAGTGCAATAGGGTTCACTCATACTACAAAATGCCTGTAGAGTAAAGGCCATGGAGTCACCGAAATCGGTATAGGGTTCTATCCACTGGGGAGCACGTCTAAGGAACACATTCCATCCAGTCAGCAGCTTTTTTCTTTGCTTTGTTTGTTCGTTTTGCTTAGTTTTTTTATTTTGTTTTAACCGGCATTGCCATCCATAGAGCACTATTAGTGACTATAGTGGGGCCAAATTACAGGAAGAAGATTTGGACCCGGACTTGGCTGGCCCAAGAGGACAATGTGAGTTGGCAATTGTCCAAAAAGTCTGCAAGAAATACAGCCATTTGTCACTAAACTGTCTGTATTCGGGTATAAAGGCAGTAATTTGTTCCCAGTGCTTGAACACGACCTTTAAAATGGTCAAGGTCATTTTCCTGTTAAAAGGTAGTACTTTATCTTTAACACGATTGTCTGTCTAGTGCCAGCCGCTATATAACAGCCTCACGTTGACTATTATACTGTAGCACCTGGCAGTCTGCACTAACACAATGCCAGGACATGGTTGGAGCCGATACAGTACAAGGTTGTCCATCAGCGCTGCAGCGCATCCTTGAACCGCTCAAGATGCTCACGATGGACACTTTTGCCACAATGTGGAAACTTTGTGTGCGATCATGTCATGCATTTAGCAGACGCTCTTAATCCAGAGTGACTTACATTAAGCAAGAACAAAAAAGCATGGCAATACATCACGTACATAAAAAGTAGTTGTCATGAAACATGCGTAAGCTAAGAACGTAATAGTGGAATCTCTATGAAACTATACCTACTGTACTATACTATACTATACTAAACTATACTATACTATACTATACTATACTATACTATACTATACTATACTATACATAAATTGCTATGACTACATACAATGCAATTCTAGTGCCGTCTACATCACATGCTATAAGTCTGTATAAAATGCTATCTACGTCTACAAAAAGTCTCTGGGGCTAGGGTGAGTGCTACGGGCCATGATGGAGTCTGAAAAGGTGGGTTTTCAGACTACGGCGGAAGATTGGGAGTGAGGCTGCAGTTGTGATTGTAATGGGAAGTGCATTCCATAGTGTTGGAGCCAGAAGGGAGAAGAGTTTGGGACGTGTGGAGCTTCCCTGCGTTGGCAGATCTGAGTGCGCGGGAGGGTTTGTAGTGTTCGATCATATTTGCAAGATATGGGGGAGCCATACCTTTGGTTGTTTTGAATGCCAGCATCAGAGTTTTGTATTCTGTGTGGGTAGCGACCGGGAGCCAATGGAGGGAGCGGGGGGGGAGACATGTGACTGGTTGACTATGATGGACAATACCACACTTTAGTCATTCGACATATATTTTACTTATATTTTTGATCAACATTTGGTCTGTTATCTCTCCTATGGTACCACACATCAATACAGCATGGAATTGTGGATTTTAGTTGTGGGTCTAAATCTCATCAAAACGGTGGTCTGTGGCTCGAATGCTGAACAAATAATGGAGCTTGATATGGAAAAGGTTGAAAACTAGTGCCTTAGTTAGAGAAGCAGACCTGGTATTCAGACAGAGTTCTATAGAGAAGGAGTGAAGGATGGTGGGATATATAATATAGTGCAAGGTGCAGAGGAGCGGTCTCCATGGAGAGAAAACCCTTCGCGACCTGCATCCGGCAGGTGAGCTTGACAAAAGGGAAAAAAAGAGCAGGCAATTTAGCATCTTTTGACTTTGGGAAACCCAATGGTATTCTCAGAGAACCTTAGATATTGGAGCAGAAAGGAAGAAAGCACGAGGCGGAAAGTGGGTCTGTTCAGACAAATTGTCTAAGCGGCCGATCGATAACCCATTCTGACCTGAGATCAGATTCACACGAGGTTTCCACTGGGGACACACTGGTCTGATTAACCCATTCTGACCTGAGATCAGATTTAAAAAATGTCAGTCGTTCTTCGAATTTTTCAAAAATAGCAGACCTACAAGCTCGTATCGCGCCACTCGGTGGCGCGATATGAGCTTGTAGATCTGCTATTTTTCAATAGGTAAAGCACAACATGATGCTAACACCAAAATGGGTGCCCGGTCAGAATGGGTTAAGTGAGCTAGAGCTCAGCTCAGTGCTGAGACAGCCAATAGAAATGCATGGGTTTAAATATGGCCTCGGGGTGGGATTTGTAGTCCTTACTCAGCTGGAAATCATCTAGACTGTATAGGCCTACCATGGTAGTCCTTACTCAGCTGGAACTATTGGAAATCTAGACTGTAGGCCTACCATGGTAGATGGAACTATTTTTTGTTGTTAATGATTACTATTTCAAAAAAAATATTTGAAAGAAGTTTTTTGAAAGAAAAATTAAAGAAATTCCATAAATTAGAACAAATATGTAATAAGTATAGGCCTACTGATATAGCCGATCTTGTAGATCGGCTATTTTCACTAGTTTGGGTCCCGGGGCTAATTTCTGTGTTGGGTCACGAGCTGAAAAGTGTGGGAACCAATGATCTAGACTCTGGAGCGTAGGCCTACTGTACATGGCGTAGAGGAGGCTTCTGTTGCCTGGTGTATATACAGTAGTAGCAGTATGGAATGGATAACCTTAATGTATTCCCATACTAGGGGACCTCACAGTCAGGACACGTACGCGTGGAGACTCAGAATGTGTGCCAGCCAGTTAAACAAATACGTGCATTGTGCTGATCTTGCTAATACATTGTGCACGCTGCCAGAATGCAAAGGAACATTCATTCCCGAAGATTTTCCACAACGATCGGTGACAAACAACGCCTTTGAGACTTCTGTCAATTCATAATCTCACGTGTGACCGCGAGGCTATATAGCCAGTCGTGGGCGAGCACTCTGTCCAGCATATGACAGACTATAGTTAGCGAGAGAGAGAGAGTTTATAGGGTGCATGTAATCCGACACCACTGTTTTACAATATCAGAGGCAGATCAAAACACAGACAGAGAGATCACATATACCTAGAGTATGACGTGTGTGCAAGCACACCACACACAGAGAGAGAGGGAGAGAGAGAGGGAGAGAGAGAGAGAGACACACAGTTTGACGCTGTGTCAGAAAGTGTGTTATTATTGGGGCGTGCCTCCCGGCAGAAATTTGCGCTACACTGAGCGTGTCGTTCTTGTTAATTCCTGCTTTTGTAAGTTAATAATTAGATACATATTCAAGGCCATGCATGTTGAGCAGACATAGCGCAGGCTGAATGACCGCTGAAAATTACCAGTTTTTATGCGAGGGGGTTGGGCAAAAAGTGCCAAACGAATGGGGATCCCATTTTCCTCCCTGGTGTTGTGACTATACAGATGTTAGGAAACAAAGCTGCACCGCTCCCTCCCTGTGTCTCTCATTCACGCCCTCTCTCTTTCTCCACCGCCGTGTATGTGTGTGTTCGTGCGTGCGTGTGTGTGTGTGTGTGTGTGTGTGTGTGTGTGTGTGTGTGTGTGCGTGCGTGCGTGCGTGTGTGTGTGTGTGTGTGTGTGCGTGCGTGCGCGTGTGTAGGGGGCAGCAGACTAATTGCTTGGAGCATGGTGGGCTGATAAAGCTGCGGGCGGAGTGGAGTGACGGGCGAAGCAGAGAAAGGAACCGTTCATAGCAACACCATAAAAGCTAATTACCAGCTCACAAAAGGCCGCCCTGCCATTTAGCAATAAAGAGTGAGAGAACAAGACAAATGGAAAGAGAGAGAGACAGACAGACAGACAGACAGACAGACAGACAGACAGACAGACAGACAGACAGACAGACAGACAGACAGACAGACAGACAGACAGACAGACAGACAGACAGACAGACAGACAGACAGTGAGTAAGAGTGAGATGGGAGCAAGATAGTGCAAGAGAAAGGATGTGAAAAACATAAAGTGTGCGTGCGTGCGTGAAATAGTGAAAAAGAGAGGGAGAATGAGATCCCAGAGCAATTGCCTTTGCCATTATCAATTAGTCTGTTGCTGCTAATGAGAGCATAGAGATAATAATCTGCGGCTGCGTTTTAAAGAGTGCAGGGCTCGGTAGAAATCAGCCTGCTCAGCTGCAGGGCTCTACCTCAACATTAACAGCCAAACATCAGCAGCATCAAACGCATGACAGGGTAGAGACACTGATGTGAGGAATAAATACACTGTTTTGGGGCCTAAAATACAGCAGATGTTCCCAGAGAGAGAGAGAGAGAGTGGCCAGCGGCACTAGACTGCCGCGGGGTGGATGGCTGCTCTCCAGAGGAGGGGCAACCCGGTCAAACCAGCTAAACAAATGGCTTCGGGATATGTGATACACATCACTACTGTGGAGGTAGATTAGTAGGGTTAAACTGTAGTGTGTGTGTGTAGGGGGGACGGGGACGGACAGATAAGTCGCATGGCTGGATTGGCCCCAGGGTGTAGAATCCCCCCCAAGGATTTGGCATCGGGGGGTACTTGGCATTATGCGAAGCTGGCATCAAATTGGTACGGATTTGGCATTATGTGCTCGGTCTGCCTATGATATTACACATACTACAGTAGATGGCAAGCTTTTTTTCTTTTTCTTTTTTAATTCAATGAAAAAGCCCACACATTTAAGCCTTTTGAATATTTTCACTTCTAAACCAATGAGCTGGGCATTTATGGGATTAACTTTCAGAACGATCCAAAAATACATTGCTCGATTGTCATGCGTTGAAAAAGCCATTATCAGACACAATTGCCTTCTTGCTTGCCGGGCCCATATGGCACTGCTGTGAGAGGCCATTATATACAGTAGGCTGCATGTGGGCTGAATGGCTGTGTTATGATGATGTCGCAGCAGACAGTCATGGCTTCATGTACAGCTCATCAATCAGCATAGCGTTACCATAATTAAGACAATAATGCATCCGTGAGCGGGAGACAGAAGAGGGAATGGGTGAGGAGCGGAGCAGAGGACTCGACCCGTTTAATTTCAAGGACCCCCAGTTTGACATGCATTACACTACGGACCCCCATTTAATGGCATTTCTATCTCTGGGACCCCCAATTTTATATTGTAAAATCAATGTTAATTTAACTCTGAGAGTGTACATTTGGTTCCATTTGTACACTCTCAGAGTAATCATAAGGGTCCATTTGGTTCCCAACTATCATTTAGCTGGTGACCCCCTGGAACTCCCTCAAGGACCCCTGGGGGTCCCCGGACCCCACTTTGGGAACCACGGATGTAGGGTATAGGCTGAAGTGGTACGTTAATGTACGTGTTTTGTAATAATACTATAAATCTACAAAGTAACTAGTAAATACACATTTTTAAATTAATGTAAATTAATGTAGGGGAGTAAAAGTACAATATTTGGATCGAAGTAAAAGTACTGTTTCCCCTAGGGTAGGTAGGTACGCTCACAAAAAACATGCCGTAATCCTGGTCTCTAAAACTGCCTCACCCTGGCCAGCCGGGGTGAGGAAAAATAGTGAAAATGTGGCACAAATCTTCACAGTGAACTTTTTAACTCAAATCTTTGCTTCTGGGGGGGGGGGGGGGGGGTGTCCCTGGAACAACATTTTTCAGATTGGGGGGGGGGGGGGGGGGGGTGTCCCTGGAACAACATTTTTCAGATTGGGGGGGGGGGGGGGGGGGTCGGCGGCCAAATACATATAATTCTGGGGGTCCTTGAGATGAAATAGTTTGAGAACCACTGACATAGAAACAACACAGGTTTTTCAGAAAACTGTCAGGATTTAGAAGACATTTTGTAGAATCGTCCTCAGGTCTAAATGGGTTAAGTAAAAGTACTTGGGTTACTTTACACCCCCATGGGAGAGGACCATGGTGTACAGAGGACAGAGGAGTGTTGAAGAGAGGTCTCCATGTAGTCATTTAATCAATACAGCAGGCAGACTGCAGCGAACCTCTGTTGGTCTCTCTGCTCAGCCAATCATGAACATGAGCAGCCCTGTGGGGTATGCTGCTAAAGATCAGCCGTTTAACCACTTGAACCCCAACCAGCCCCCCCTCTATAAGATAATTCTAGGGGGAAACTTTCATCCAAAATAGCCGACCTACTATCAACTCACAGCAGCAGCAGCGTGTCATGCACCCTGCTAAGATTCGGTAAGATCACAGGGTTTGGGAAAGAGATCACAGATACCAGATACACTGTAGATTAAATAGAATACATGAATTAGCTGATCTAATTCCCGGCAGTTTGCAATATAGGAAAGGCAGACGAGATTTATTTTTTTAGCAATTCTAGCAATTTCTCAAAGTTGTTTCTCATGTTGTGAATAATCTATAGTGCATAGACTTTGATTTCAGTTAAAGAGACGGAGATAGCTGAGTCGTTATTTAGAAATGTGTTTTGCACGCCACAGACATCGTTTGTTGTATACATTCACAGCTATAGGGTCCCTGGGATATTTGTTCGTTCCGTTAAAGGGCCACTTCACCCCTTTTGCAACCAGAGCTTATTGTAATGATGTTTAGGACACAAGAAACAACACTTTCCTGGGGTTTTGTGTGTGATATTTTTAGTCATGACGCCATGTTCATGACCAAAACCTCCTGGACTACAAGCCACACCTACATGCAGCCTCCCCCCTCTCCACCAGGAGTGGAAGTGCACTAAAGCATTATGGGCATTGTAGGAATTCAGCAATCCAGTCAAACCCTATAGTCAAACACATGACGAGGGCCATATATACAGTATATGGCCATATAGGGTGTAGATTTCAAATTGTGCTACCGTTAGTGTTATTGTACTACAACATTGAGTAACTGCAGTTTCTTCCAGCGGTGAAATGCTCAGTGGGGTTCATGCTCACTCTGGCCTGACTATACAACCAACTCACTAATAAATAATATATTAAATAAAAAGCCAAAAAATAGAAAAATGTCCTTGGCCAGCCTTTCTCAACTGGTGGGCCTCAGAGCGCCTCCCAGTGGGCCGTGGAGGCGCTGCCTGAAATAGTTTAGAATAGAAACTCTCCAGCAGTCTCAGTTTTTGAATTTAAAACCATGTATCTTGCAGATCTGGAAGGACTTCAATTTGCAAAGCAGGATCAGCATCTACTGAGGGTATTGCTGGTGGCATCCAAAGAAGCCATAACAAAAAAGTGGCTTACAAATGTTATACCAACTATAAATTAATGGATTGATTTAATCTATAGTATATTTATTATGGAGAGAATTACATTCAGCTTTAGAGGCCAGGTTGAAGTCTTCACAGATAACTGGTTTAGATGGATTGCTCATGTCTCTACCATAAGACCTGTTTTTGTTTAAATTCATTTGTTTAACCTGTAGAAGCAGATGCACCTGTTTGAGGTACTTATGTATTATGATCATCAATAGAGAAGAGAGGCAGATATCTCCCCTTGTGTGTATTGTATACTGTATATTGTCTCGTTTTGTTTCTGTTGTATGCATTGTCAATTGTCAGTTGTTTCGTTTACATGTTTGTTTGATTAAAATTCAATAAAAAGTAAATTGGGAAAAAAAAGAATAGAAACTTTCCATTAAAATATATAGATGCATTTCTTCCCCCGAGACATTTACATTTTGTTGTACACGTTTAGATTTTGCAGACTAGCGCTTAATCAAAAATGTTGCTTATAACAAGCACAAATACGTGCCAATAAGTATATTAATAGCAGGTTCACTGTGATTTGCAGGCCTGTCACACTGACGTGTACAGTGCTGGTCAGCAGACAGTGTGTGGAGCCACACACTGACGTGTACAGTGCTGGTCAGCAGACAGTGTGTGGAGCCACACACTGACGTGTACAGTGCTGGTCAGCAGACAGTGTGTGGAGCCACACACTGACGTGTACAGTGCTGGTCAGCAGACAGTGTGTGGAGCCACACACTGACGTGTACAGTGCTGGTCAGCAGACAGTGTGTGGAGCCACACACTGACGTGTACAGTGCTGGTCAGCAGACAGTGTGTGGAGCCACACACTGACGTGTACAGTGCTGGTCAGCAGACAGTGTGTGGAGCCACACACTGACGTGTACAGTGCTGGTCAGCAGACAGTGTGTGGAGCCACACACTGACGTGTACAGTGCTGGTCAGCAGACAGTGTGTGGAGCCACACACTGACGTGTACAGTGCTGGTCAGCAGACAGTGTGTGGAGCCACACACTGACGTGTACAGTGCTGGTCAGCAGACAGTGTGTGGAGCCACACACTGACGTGTACAGTGCTGGTCAGCAGACAGTGTGTGGAGCCACACACTGACGTGTACAGTGCTGGTCAGCAGACAGTGTGTGGAGCCACACACTGACGTGTACAGTGCTGGTCAGCAGACAGTGTGTGGAGCCACACACTGACGTGTACAGTGCTGGTCAGCAGACAGTGTGTGGAGCCACACACTGACGTGTACAGTGCTGGTCAGCAGACAGTGTGTGGAGCCACACACTGACGTGTACAGTGCTGGTCAGCAGACAGTGTGTGGAGCCACACACTGACGTGTACAGTGCTGGTCAGCAGACAGTGTGTGGAGCCACACACTGACGTGTACAGTGCTGGTCAGCAGACAGTGTGTGGAGCCACACACTGACGTGTACAGTGCTGGTCAGCAGACAGTGTGTGGAGCCACTTCCCAATGCAACGGATATAATATACTCAGGTAAACAGCAGCAATTCAATCTAAATATATAGACAAACCACAGAACAAAGGATTGAAAGCATATTACAGTATACATCCTGACGTCACTCGCTCATCCCCTCGATTCCCCTGGTTCACGGAGGTAATTTCTCTATGGAGAATAACATGGGGTGATCTTAATATCGTCTACTATAAGCATTGTGGTCCGAAAATAAACAAGCTGTCTCGGCATTATTGTCAGAGAGGTGTCTCTGTATCGTTTGCGACAAGTCAGTCACTCACTCATGTATGATAGTCTGTTTCTAGCGAAAATGTAACTAATTCAGCAGCAGTAACATTAGCATTTTCTCTCAGTCAGTTGATTCTTCATATCCATATGAGTGAAGCGGCCTGGATGATTTGTTTATTTTTCAAACACAGTTCATATATGAGGCGAACTAAAATCCCCCTATGGGGATTACTTACAATGCAAATAAAAAGTACATTTGCGCCCTCTACCGATATTGACAACAGACTTCGGTGCTGTATTGAGACTCAATGGTAACAGCGTGGGGCCACCCCAGTGTAGTGGTTAGACTAGCATATGCCTTTAACGCGGAAGGTTGTGGGTTCAAACCCTGCCTGGGGTCGGTCGACGTCATGCGGTCGCAACGGGTTCCTAACGCCAACATCTAATGGGTTCAGATCTGAGCCAAGTCTCCTGAGGAGGCGCGTCTGAAGCCCGTCCGTAAAAACTAATCTGTAGTAACACAGTATTTCTGTAATGCAATATTTACTCAAGTAAAAAAGATTACTTTGAAAAAAAAAGTGCTTTGTCCACCCACCACTGCCCCTACTCAGGGGGAGAGGAATCAGTCAGTGTGTGATAGGCTACTGCAGCCATGGAAACACACGCTGTGCGCGCATGGGAGACACACACATACACACACACACACGTCAGTGTGTGATACTACCAGCCAAGAAAACACACTGTGCACGCACATACACACACACAAATAGGTATCAGTCAGTGTGTGATACTACCAGCCAAGGAAAGGGCTATAATCTTATCTAAACAAGTGTGATATAAGACGATAAGATCTGACAGCATCCGATCTCAGACACAGAGATCATCCGACCTGCGCCTCACACCGCGAGGCCGGCCAACACACGCATGCACGCGCACACACTCGCACGCGCGCGCAGCCAGAACTCTGCCCGTATCTCTGTCCTTCATATCTGTCCAGCAGTAAGGAAGGTGCAGTGGCCATGCCAGCCTCTTTGATGGTGACATCTCCAGACACTGAGGGGACGGGACAGGACAGGCAGGCAGGCCAGGCAGCGACATGGCCACCCTCCCACCAGGCCCCGGCTGTAATGATGAGCGGCCAATGAGGTTTGAAGCTGCTCATTATACCAACCACCCAGCCAGGACTGCATGGAGACCTGACTGACAGCCCGGTGGACAGGAGGAGAGGAGGACCACTGCATGTGATACAAGAGCAGAGCCCTGAAAGGAACAAATAGGGCCAGAAATAGATGTTACCTGGCTGGGAACGATGGGGGGGGGGGGGGGGGGGGGTCGGGGGTGTGTGTGTGTCTATGTGTGTGTGTGTGTGTGTGTGTGTGTGTGTGTGTGTAGCGCGTAGGCTATTAGGGGAGATTTTGTGGAGAAAGCAGAGGAAGAGGCACCACCTACTGTTACAGTATGTGAGAGAGGTGATATATTGTCACGAGTGCCCTGCAGTGTTTATCAAACATCCTCTGTGGTCTATTTAATTAGACCGTCCTGTACAGTAAAACAACGGGGGATCATTTGACTGTGTGGGCTGCGGTGTGTCAAGAGGTCTATCTATGGCGCTCTGTATACCAGTGCCTTATATAAAGGCCCATTATTTATTGGCCTTTTGAGCCACTGACCGCCATTTTAGCCTCGCAGACCCAAAACGAAAGAACATTGTGTTGCCGTGCAGGGATAAGATTTTGTCCACAATTCCATGCTACTGTATATTGATGTATAGTGCATGCCATAGGAGAGATAACAGGCCAACTTTTATCAAAATAACAATTCTTCTACATTGTCGAATTTCATAGACTTCTGCAAGTTGATGCAGATGTTTAACAACAACTTAACTGAGAGCGTACACACACACACACACGCCTGTCTTTGTCACATCTACACATCACATGGGCTAATTGACTGGGCTAATTGACTCTTGGCCAAGAGATCACGGAGTGAGATCTGACTACTAATCACTCCCCCCCCCCCCCCCCCCCCCCCCCACACACACACACACACACACACACACACACGCATGCACACACATGACAATTCCCTTGATATTTTCCCTATTCCTTGGTCATTAAAAGTGGGAGAGGCTGCAGGCTCTCTCAAACGACACGAGGACTATAGCCTGATGGACTTGCTCAGTCTGACACTCACATCAACAACTACCTCTAATTACCCGTCAAACACACTTCCTGTGGCGGAGAGACACAGAGGCTGATTCACAAACATGGGAAAGAGAGAGAGAGAGAGACAGAGAGAGAGAAAGAAAGATGTCTAATGGTATATACAAGCAGTATGGGGGGGGGGCTGGGAGAGAGAGGTAGGGGACGACAACAACGTGAAGTCACTTCAACTGGATTTTTCCAGCCGGGACGAAGATACAAGGCGGCCGTTCTCTTTGTTCCCGTTGCCCTGCTCGCCTCTGCTTCCGGTTAATGTCAGGGTCCAGTATAAGGTCACTTTTAGAGCTCTGGGATACTTAACTGACCTGGTCTGCCCAACACCCTCCACTAAACTAAAAACCAACGCTGATAAATCCTTTGAGGGTGTAGCTGCTAAACTTTGGAACGCTCTCAAGTCTGAGATCTGCACCCTCTGTGGACATTTTTAAGAACTTCAAAACGTTTCCTTTTTAACAAGTGGATGGTTCAACTTAAATGTATACTTATTGATTCACGATTAATTTTCGATGCTTGTATTGTTGCATTTTTTTATCTGCTTTATACCCTGTTTTAATTGTATGTAAAGCACTTTGTGAGACCTCTCTGTGAAAGGTGCTATATTAAAAAAATGGTGCGTTCACACGGGCAGACACAAAAGATGCAAAGATGCGTTGTGAGTTGATTTGGAGCAGCTGCATGCATCTTTGCAACGTCATGTCACTGGCTTCCATTGACAATGAATGGTAGACTATCTTTGCAACGTCATGTCGCTGGCTTCCATTGACAATGAATGGTAAACTTGTATTTTTGCCAAAGACATCGTCAGGTACTGTACGGGTTACTGTATGGGCTCCTGCTGTTTGATGTCATGCACTTTTGGCAGCGGTAGTTGAACAACTGTTAGGCCTATACTGTATATATTTGGGATTCGCTGATACTAATTTTACATTATAGAGCTTATTTCAGTGGAAGAGATAACTTCATGACACTGTGGCGTTTCCATCAACTACTGTAAAATTAAACTAATTACTGTGCTGTGTTTCACATAAATCAAGATCATAGTGTGTGTGTGTGTGTGTGTGTGTGTGTCTCTCTGTTACTCACTGCCAAGGTCTATAACATTGTGTCCTTCTACATCAGTGGATTCAATTATGTCTCTTTCATCAGCCAATTATAGCTGGGGAATTCACAGCTGTTATCACGGCTGCACGCCCCAGGCTACCGCTGGACGATCTCAAAGCAGATGAGCACACACACACACACACACACACACACACACACACACACACACACACACACACACACACACACAGATATGCGAGTACATGACTCATCGTATACCCAATCAGCGTCTTTGCTCAAATATTCATAGAAAGTTTGAAAATCATTGTGTCTTCTTTACCCAAATACATTATATTCATTTTGACATTAATTGGATCATTTTAAGAGAATGAACATTATGGACAAGATTGAGTGGGAAACAGACACGCAAAGACACACACTGCACACGAGATAGACAAAATGTGCGTGTGCCTGTGCCAGTGCCATGCCGCAGCAGTGTGGTCTGGCACAGGAGGGTAAACCAGGCAGATGGAGCGAGGATCAAAGGTCAAAGGTCAGCCATGAATGGAATCCCACTCTATCCGTGGCCAAATATGGGCATGTCACCCTGATTCACCTCCCTCCGCTTCCTCCCGGTCAGTCACATGACTCCATGGCTGAGAAGATTCACCGGGTCAGGCTGGAGCTGAGCGCACGCGTGCACAGCACATACACAAGTGTTATAGTGGTGTGCCGTGCATCAGTGGTTCTCAGACTTGGTCGTGTGTTTGGCCGCGAAGCCCCCTAGATTTACATTGTTAAAATGTTTCAAAAATGTTCAAAATGTTCCCACGCTTTTTTGTTGTTATCAGATATCAAATCAGGTCTATACAAGCTCACACGTATAGTCATATATGGGCGGAAGTGGCTACACATGCTCTTGATGCTATATTGACTCATCTTGGCCTAGTGCTCACTCCTCGTGCATTGAAGCAAGGAAGATGAGCTCAGTTCAGTGCTCTCCCCAGGTTAGCAGAGGGAGAGTAGCGCCCAGGATTACTGGATATAGCCTTCGGCATTGCATTGGCACCGGGTGAAAAATGGATTACAAAAATATAATTTAAATAAAACAATATATCAGGCTACCTGACATACTGCAGAGTATACCAGTGGTTCTCAAACCATTTAACCTCTCAGAGTCACAAGGAGTCCTGACAAGGAGTCCTGACAATCCCTAAACAGCACCCGGGTCATGACCAAAAGAATAAGGTTGCGAATACAAGCAGCCAAAATGAGTTTTCTTCGACGGGTGGCTGGGATCTCCCTTAGACTCCAGGACCTGGCTAAGACATGTAGCCTATGCACTTCATTTAGCGGTGAATATCTCAACTGTTCTTGGCTAATATGACCGCTGCAAACAACGTAGGAACTGTGAAGAATTCTCTATCCGGGGCGAAATACCCGGAAATGACCACACCAGACAGCCTCTATCTTCTAAACCATTGGAGCTACAGATGTTCTGAGATGCTCAAAATGTTCAGAATACTCATGTTTGAATACTCAATAGACCATATGCACACAGCGGTCATCTTTCCGTAAGTTAATGGCAGGGTGGAAACTAGCCACAATTTGCCAATGACCACCCATACATCCAAACAGACAAAGTCCTATCTCTTGCTCAAGGACAGTAACTCTGGGGGGAGACCGGGATCGAACTGGGAACCTCACGGTTCCCATCCGGCCACTCTACCGGCCACTCTACCCCTGAGTTGGGAACACTTTAACATGTTCCTGGACTCATACAGGCATACAAAGACATGCTTTATGTACGTACATTACACACATTGATGTGCAGTGCACACAAGCCCTCAGACTGGCTCATACACACACACCCAGCCATCCCAAAGGAAGTGTGCGTGCTCACCCGTACTCACTCACACACGCACACATACAAGGCATGCATGCGCCACAGACAGACTGCACCCAGAGTTCATTCATTACCCGAGGCTTATTTTCACCCAACAAAGAGCTTTCACACTAGGGTGATCCCTAGAGGTCCTGCAACAAGAGAGTAGAGAACTGTGAGGCTGGGGGATATCAACTGTTCAAGTGTGTGTGTGTGTGTGTGTGTGTGTGTGTGTGTGTGTGTGTGTGTGTGTGTGTGTGTGTGTGTGTGTGTGTGTGTGTGTGTGTGTGTGTGTCATCTATCTGAATGCCAGTCTCAAGCAGTTGTGTGCAACTCTCAAGCAAGCTGTGCACACTGCACATGTGTGTCTATATGTGCCCGTGTGTGTGCCCTTGCCCGTGTGTGCATGCGTGGTGTGTGTGTGTGTGTGTGTGTGTGTGTGTGTGTGTGTGTGTGTGTGTGCATGTGCATGTGTGTGTACATGCGTGTGCGTGTGTGTGCGAGCGTACATGTGTGTACATGTGTGCAGTGTCACAGACAGTGCTTTATCCATGGGTTCGTTCTGCAAAGACGTGCAGGAGAAACTGGGTCCTCGCATGACTGACTGGAACCAATGCATTCCGGAACAGCACCCTTTCACCTTCTGACGCTGGTAGTTTCTCGCTTGTAACAAATCTGCCTGATTTGATGGCAGCTCATACACAATTCATATGAAAAGAAGTGTGTGTGGTTGTGGAAAGAAATGTGGTCACGGAACAGTTGTTTAGGAGGTGGGGTGGCTGTATTCCCCTAAGGCATGCAGGGTATTCTGTGACATACAAAGAATGATTTGATCAATTATTCACATACAGTACTAACATGACCAGATGAGAATTCACAAAGAGGGCTTAAAATTAAATATCTCATAATAACCCAGGAATCGGTTTGGTTGGTTTTCTAAACTAATCAGACACAGCTTGCTTTACTGGCGCGATCATTGTCAAATCGATTAGTGAAAATCCCCCCCCCCCCATTGCTGGACGGAGTTAGAATATTGCAGAAGGCTGCCATATTAACCCCAATTAGCTCCTTAATGCCCGTTATAAAGTAATTGGTGATTCGGTGCCAACTGAAGCACTGGGCGGTTTCCCCGCGGTGACATCGAAGGCCACTGTAATGCATCTGCGTCCAGAACTTCATCACAATGAAGGGAACGGAGAACCTGGGCCAGTAATAGCTCCGAGTATAAAGACATGATGTGTCATCAGTCACCGCACACTGGCCGAGGAAACAAATGACGCCTCGAGGAATGTAAATGACTGCTATTGTATGTGTCAGCCCCTTAATAGTCACTTGCCACGTCTATACGGTGTTAATTTATCAATTTGAAACTCCGAGAGTTGAATTTTTGCACACTCTCCCCCCCCCCAGAGTTAAATTCACTCCCAGGATTTGACAGTGTTACGGGATCAACACCAGGCTTCTCTCCGCCTCCCCGCTATCTCCCTCCGCCCACCCCGTCATCAGCTGTCATCTCCCCCGTCGGCATGCTGTCCTTCTGAAGGTCTGCTCTCTCGTTAATCATCGCTGACTCCCTTGCCCTATACTGCAACACACCCACGCACACAAGACCTAGGAATAAATGCACACATACGGTATGCAAACAGTACAGCACAACAAACACACCATGCACACACACACACGCACACACGCACACACGCACACATACTCACATAATGACACATTCATCGTTCACTCTTGACACCTGACCCTGCTTATAATTACTCAGAATGTGTGTGATATGTTTCCTCGTTGCGTCATCAGCGCGCTAAAAGCCCTGCCATTGTCCATTATGCTGGAGCAGAGCGCTATCCAGCAGTGACAGACAGGGAAGGACAGCACAGCACTCGTACACCAGAGCCATGGGCTCCTCGAGGCACACGGTCAGACCAGCAGTGCTAATTTATACTCTCAAAATCAGATTTGCATACATCAAAGGCGCAGCAGAAATTACTCTGTCATTGACTTGTAAATCTGTCATTTCCGATCTTTCATGAAAACAACTGTATAATAAATGAGAATTCCACTCTATCCCATTTTTCTTTTGTATTATTACATCTTTTTTTAAATATAAAATGGATTATTGCCTTGATATAAAGCAGACAGGACTTCAAAGGAGATAGCTGACAATAAAGATTTTTATCTCTGCATCTGAGATAATTGATTCTCCCTGGTTTTGCTAATCTGGTATTGTTTGAATATGTTAATTGTAGGCCTACACGTGAATAAAGGGTTTTGTAGATACCTCACCATAGGACACGGTAAAAAGGCTTGGCGTTCATTTACGATGTTACGGCTAACCTGAGCCAATGTGCCCTCTGCTCAGCCATCTTGTCTTGTTAGCAGTCATATTAAAAACAAATCATGTTAGTCCAGGACAGCTTTCATCATCTTGAGCCAGCCCAGCAGCAACCTAAATTGTTGTAATTAAAACTATTGAACTATGTAACATTTCCATGTCTCTATGCCGGCCGGCATGGCCTCCGTTATTGGTGCTGACATGAAAGATTGTTTGGACGTCAGTAATGCAAACCAAACTCATGCCATTGGATACATTGGTGTTTATAAAGTTTGAAAAGTATAATTGGATTTTTTAAATGTGAAATTGCTTGCACAGTTATTTATTTGATGCTGCTTCGAATTCGAAACACTGACACAGGCAGACAGGGCTCCAGACTAACTTTTTGACAGGTAGCACTGGTGATACCTACCTTTTCAGTTGGTAGCGCCACCACAAATTAGGTAGCGATTTGCCACTCACTTTATGCATGTGCATATCCTCTATATGGATGATTAAGGGAGCCATGACTTCACCTATTCGTTACTACAGACCTGTTCTGAAGAGACTATTTCAGCTAAATTCAAATCCACAATCTTGAAATACTGTTGGGTGGAAGGGCAGCGAGGGCGGGTCTTCACTCAGTGGAAGCCCTAGAAGCATACCGTAACCCTACTACTGTATCATCAATTTAAAATTGAATAGGACCGTAATTTACAAAAACACATCCTATAATTGAAAGAAGACTTGAAACTAGCGACTGAGAGCTTAAATTATTTATGCCGTTTACACAGGTAATAAAATCAAGTGTTAAGTTGCGTCGAGTCACCGCATTGACTCCAATGGAATGTAAAATATTCTGCCGGAGCAAGGGAATCAGCGCCACCTTCTAGGCCATAATGAGAACTGCAGTATCTAACAACAACATCCCCACCCCCCGTCCCACCTGATGGACTATAGTAAACAGATGGGTTGCATATTATATTATTATCATCACCTACACTACAGCACTTATAGAATTGCTACATATGGACATTAATAATATTATGCTTTATATAAGCATTACTTTTTAAATGTAGCTTTTGTAGCATCTGCATGTGTATCCATGTATATTGTGAATTTCTGTTGTCTTTTAACCACTGCACAAAAGAAGTTTCCGAAAGCTAAAGTACTTTGAAGTTGAAGTGCCTGTAGTTTAGTTAACTTTATCTCATTTGGGTAGACATTTAATATCACAGTCGGGTTTCCAGAGGATTTAAGTGGAATTAGTTCTCACAACACAAGGCGTGTGGATTAAACATCTGATTTATTAAAAGTAGCAGTTAATTAATTACACCTCAACTGACTTCAATTAAAGTCGTACATTTGAAACAGGACTTTAAATGGAGCCCTCAAATAGCGCAAGAATAAAAAGAAAAGCTAAGCCTGTAACCTAGAAAACAATGTGATATAATACCAGTAAGACACCCTGAGGGCGAGGTCGCGCGCACACAGACTGCTGGGTGAGTGCTGGCGCTTTGGCATGGGGGGGTCAGATCAACATGGAATGAATTCTGTACTGGCCATTATATGGAGCGTGTCTTGAGTGTACTGGGTTTGATGAGGTCAGAGCAACATATGGAATGTCAGAACAGGTCAGCTTCATATATGGAGATCTAAGGGTGGTAGCGGGGACATTCTCTTGAGTGTACAGGGTTTGATGAGGGCCCAGGTAGGGCTGGGCCTTAATTTTCGGGCCTGTTGAGATCTCTAGTTTTCGCCGGCTGCCGGGCGTGGCTGCACTAATAACTTTAAGGGCAGGCCCGTCTATAGAGTTTGAATGGACAGGTATCAGTCAAAAGGGTTCTGGGTTCAGAAAAGGTTCTGACATATAACCATATATGGAGATCTAAGGGTTTGAGGTCAGATGTAGAGTTGCTGGCCAATATTGATGACATCAGGGATCTATGGGCTTAACTGCGACAGCAGGTCACATTTACTATGACATCAGGGATCTCCATCCCTGATGATGTCACGAGAGCTGGGCACCATATATATGGTCATGCCTGGGGTGAGAAAACACATATAGTAAATGCGACCTGCGGTGGCAAAAAAATACAATGAAAATAATGTGATATTGTCAGGGATATTGTCTGTATCGTTTGCGACAGTCAGTCACTCAAATATGATACAGTCTGTTTCTAGCGAAAATGTAACTAATTCAGTAGCAGTAACAATAGAATATTCTCAGTTGATTCTGTTTATTTTTCAAACACAGTTCTTATATGAGGCGATCTAAAATCCCCCTATGGGGATTACAATGCAAATAAAAAGTACATGACCCCGTGGATTTGCGCCCTCTACCGATATTGACGTCAAGACTTCGGTGCTCTATAATTTTTACATTACATCTTTTATATTTTCTTCCTTTTCGCTGAATTAAAATGTCCTTTTATATAATGTGTTTCCTTTGCTTGATGTTTCAGGTACGGTGCAGCACATTGAACTGCCTTGTTGTTGAAATGTGCTATACAAATAAACGTCCCGCCCCGAGGTTACAGCAACCACATTTTTATTTAGCACTAAATTAGTTTAAGATTATAGTTAACTTAACTGTTTGCGTGCATGTGAATCAGGAGTGCTATACTCAATTGTGTTGTGCAATTACAATGATTGTAGCCATGCAGGAGCGCTGCATGGAGCTATTAGTTGGCATGGGAACCTTGTGTGGGAGGGGAATCGTTAGTACACGACTGCTTAATCCATATTATTCTGATTATTTGTTGATTATCTAAGCCAGGGGGGTTCTCAACGTTTTTGGCTGGGCGACCCCCAGGTTGAGAACCGCTGATCTAAGCATATACAGTCCACACCCACAACACCAGTGGGAGTTCAACAAACCATGTGCAACCCAGTTTCAGCACAAACAAGTGGCTAATTAAATTTCACTCCTATATGCCAACAATAAATTGTAAATGTTTTTTCCCCCTGTTTTTGGCTATATAGAAGTGTATTATTCGTATGCCTCTAAATGTTTTGATGAATTGAAAATGGTGGGCCCTATTATAAACAAGTGTAATGCTTTATGGTGTCGTCCACTCAAAGTTAACAGTTTTTGTACTGAGTTGTACATGAAATGTACTGTAGTTCTGCAAACTGTAAATAAATCAATCGGTATCTATGATACACAGTATCTATGAACACATCTATATTTCCTGGCTGCATTTACTCTAATTTCCAGCACAAGCTTTGTTTAAAGGTTTGCTAAGTTTAGTTGTGTGTTTGTTAAGTCCGTGTCTTTTTGAAGGTTACCTGTGAAAACCCTGCACGGTAGTTTTATGTGCTGCTCTGCATATATCTACAAAAGAGTAATATCACCTTGCATCCTGTCAAGGACCAAGTCACCGGCTTGTTGTTTCTCGTTGCGATGTGTTTGCTGTGGAGAGTCTCTGGATTACCCAAATTCTAGGAAGTCAAACATCATGCATAATTCACAGGATGTGTCATGGAATGCTAAATGAGTACAAAGACGGGGCAAAGAATTTGTCTTTGCCCCATCTAGGTAGGCCTAGTGTAAAACTCCTTTAGGAATTTATTTATTCATTTATTTTTATGTATTTAATGTATTTGTATTTAGTTCGTAAAGTTTATAACTATAATTAAAGGCATTTGAAAGGCATTTGAAAAAATACTTGTTAGGATTCCAATTCAAAATTTGCAAAAAATAATTCATTTAATTTCACATATTTGATTTGAACAAGCTCAAAACTGTAGCTGTAGATCAGCTATTTTTGCTACAACGGTAATATGCAACATAGCCCTCTAGAGTGAGTGTGGAACTATAGTGGCCCTCTGGAGTGAGTGTGGAACTATAGTGGCCCTCTGAGTGCGTGTGGAACTATAGTGGCCCTCTGAGTGTGGAACTATAGTGGCCCTCTAGAGTGAGTGTGGAACTATAGTGGCCCTCTCCATCGTCAAAGTTGCCCACCCCTGGCTTAAACCATACTGTACTTAGTTGAGGTCAAATAAACAATAAAACGAAGTTAGTTTTTGGCAAAAGCGGATCACTCGGACAAACAAGGACATGACATGGATATAAAGTTTGTTTTAAGGGCCATATTTAATTTTCCTTAGCATAAAACAGAAGTTGAGTGCTGGAAATCGCAACACAAATAGCCCATTAGTGGGCGATATTAATCATTTATATGATCATATCTGAGGAAATCCCAGCAAGACTACAACAGCTCTGAGTGTTACAACAGCTCTGAGCTGTTTTGACCTGCAGTGTAAAGTGCCATTAAAGGCGTGCGTGTGTGTGGATCCTTTGGATCACGTGACCGGGAAGAAAAAAACACTGAGCCTGGCTTCTCAGGGCTTCTGGGTAATTCACCTTTAGCAAAGCCCCTCCCTCTACCACTTAGACACTCCCACTTGGACACTTTCCAGCGGGGCTCATTCGTTCCAATGTAAATATCATGGATTTTACACATTAAATATTGGTTAATCTTTTTTAATCAGACCTTCAAAATCTCTTCCAAATCTGTCATCAAGGCCTGCCATATGCACTGGAAAAATATGTGTGTGACATTTATATTTTGGTCACAAGACCATAGTAAGGAGAGGAGAGCCTGTGCAGGGCATGTACTGTACAGTATACTAATACATTATACATCCTACCATCATGACTCACACACTGATGGACGTCATACAGTATGGAGCACATGAGTCATCATGTGACGTGTCCGTCCTGTGAGTGTTGAATCATTATAAACCGCTTTAGGTATAAAGACACTATAAAATGCAGTCCATTCCCCATAATTAATGCATTATTGTTGAGCAAATATGTACATTGTACACTACAGTATATCGTATATTTATATATGGACCGTAGTGGTCTAATGGTGCATATTGTATTTGTACTTCATCTTACATTTGAATAATTCATCGTTTATGATTACGACGACGACCAGCTCGGCTCGTTTTGGCGCCTCCTCGGGAACTATGCCATATATATATAATATATATATATATATATATATATATATATATATATATATATATATATATATATATATATATATATACTGTATATATATACGCACACGTGTGTGAGAAGCATGTGCCTATAGCCAGTGGTGGGAAAAGTACTCAATTGTTTTACTTATAAGTAAAAGTACCAATACTGTAATTTAGAATACTTTGTTGCAAGTAAAAGTACGGAATTGAAAATGCACTTGAGTAAAAGTACAAACGCATCGGCATCAAAATGTACTTAAAGTACTAAAAGTAAAAGTACTCATATTGCAGAATGTACCATTTCACAAGTTCAAAATGTGTACAAAAGCCATTGAAAATAGCAGATCTACAAGCTCACAATGCGTCGCATGTGAGCTTGTAGATCGGCTATTTTCAAATGGCCGAAATGTATGGGGTTGAAGTGGTTACTGTATGTTTTCTAATCAAAATCTCCAAAGTAACTAGTAACTAAAAGTTTTCAAATAACTGTAGTGAAGTAAAAAGTACACATTTTGGCTCTGAGATTTAGTGGAGTATAGTACTGGAAATTGGAAATACTCAAGTAAAGTACAAATACCTCAGAATTGTACTTAAGTGCAGCACTTAAGTAAATGTACTTTCCACCACTGCTTATAGCGCTGACCCTGACTCGTCTATATCTCCCACCCCTCCCTCCCTCCACCCTGTTTCTGTCTCTCCTCATGTTATTAATTGTTCCTGACAGAGACAGACCATCTTCAGCAGCAGGTCGCCAGCCCGAGAGCCTAAAGTCTCAGGGATTTACTCCCACGCTGGAACCTTCATCTATATATACTGTCGGGGCTGGTGACGATAAGGCTTTTCAAATCAATATCACCCATCGTTTAGTTTTGGCCTCGATTATTAGGTCCTGGATTATTTTAAAAAGAAAATGGGAAAGCTCACCGTGTCAAAATGCCACGCGTTGTGACTGTGAGCTTGCCGATCGGCTATTTTTGTATGCCAACACTGTACAAGGGAGTATAATACAGGGTGGCAAATCACACTAATTGATTTGGTTGATATTTAAAAAAGATACATATATAATTTTGATGTTGATTTGATTGCTCCTCAATAATGGCTTAACCTGAACAAGGACAAGTAAGTTATTGGTTCTACAGTTTTGGATATATTGTTCTAAATGTTGCCCGTTGCATCCCTTCATGGCATCCTCGGTATTCCTCATCCCTACATCCACACTGTGGACATCGCTACAACGGCCATAATAACCTTCTTTACACTAGACACTATAACAATGGAAGAAACCTTGAACCTTGAAACTGAAAATAGGAAGGAAAGAGGGAGGTGGAGGGAGGGAAGAGGTTGAATGACTGAGAGTGTATAGTGGAGTGAAGGCATGCGTTTGCTACAGTGTACACAGCATGGTACAGTATAGTAGTATAGCAGCGTGATAAGGTGATATGTACGTAAGCAGTAATACTGTACAGCATAGTGGCTTTGGGGCTGTAACAGCCCCAGTGTGTCAGAGTAAAACACAAAGGAGGCTGAACAAACAGCCAAAAAGAACACGCACGTCTATGTACCGATAAGCTATAGGCTATGGGTGCTGGATCAAATAAACTCACATGGAAAAAATGTGGTACAACTTCAGTAAAAGAGCCGAAAATGGTGTGCCGATTTTTTTCATTTCTTGATCAGTGTACCACATGAGTCAATAACCGACAAGCAAAGAAATGACCGGCAGCAAACAAATGACTGTGTGCGTGCGCCGTGCGTGTCTGTCTTTGTGGAGAGGATTTGCATGACTCACAACTAAAGTCACACGGCATATGCCAACTTGCCAACTCTCAATGGGTTCAGAAGAACCTTCACCAAAAGTGACAATTTAAAAAAAGAATGCAAAATGGGTTTTCAAGCTGAATCGGTTGCAAGTATAGTATTTTTCCTTTCATCCCCTTGAAAAGGCCTTTTTGCCTTTTTGGCATCTGTAGACAAGGCAACAGCCATGTGATGATGAGCTTTGATATGGAGCAATGTCAGACAAAAGCATCTGTGAGTTCTACGTTACACTATGCAAGTATCCCTCTCTTCCTCTCTCCTAAAACAAAACCGGGAAAAAAACGAAAGAAAACAGAAGACAGCGAAGAGCACCGTGGCGGGTGACAGCTCTGATAGGTAGGACTAGCAGCAGGGCTTCCATTATATTTCTCATTCACTGTGAGCAGGAGCTGGATTACTATCATTTGGATGTCAGGGTACTACCATCAAATGCCATTAAATGAGACACACCACTGAAATGAGTAATTTTCTTTATGCCGAAGAATGTGTCATTGCTGAGAATTGTGAACCTGTGCAGCCGCCCGTAAAACCACGGCGTAATGGTGCTGTATTAACGTTTCAAGGCACCCTCAAATAAATATGCATTTGGCCACGGACCCCCGGCTGACAGTCAGGGAACCCCATACAGGATTTTGTGTTGTGTTTAAAACATATAATTACCGGTACATTAAAACGTTTTCAGACTTTGTCAAGATTTCTTTTTGAAAAAAGGAGACCTACAGCACACACATGTTGCTGGGGGACCCCCTCAAGGACCCCTGGCGGTCCCCAGTTTGAGAATCAGTGATTTACAGTGCATCATTTTGGAAGGTGAATTGGGTGAAGTGAGAGAACGCACATACTGCAGACATGGAGGACATGCAGGTAAATGTAAAGGTCCCACTCCATCACACTGCTGCGTTTTTCGGATTTCTTTTGCAGCGTTTTTTTTTTGCAGGTTTTCCGAAAAGCGCGTCCAGTCTGCAAGGACCTTTACTGCTCAGAACCACCGGCACAACAAAAGTATTTGACATGACTTGATGTGACAAAAGGAACACTCGCTTTATTCCCAATATTCATAAAGTATTGTTTGAACACAAATTGTTTTGAGCGCCTATCCTATATTGGCCATTCAACACATATTAACTGGCCTTAACATCCCCAGGTATTTGGGAAAGAATCCATTTACATTTTCCATTTCAAAATAGGACATCCTTGCAACCTATAATAGGCTACACTCACTCCCTTAACGTTAGAAAAGGTAGGAACCGTAGGATTAGATTTGTCAGCTCCAGTTTGTAAACAACTCTCTATGCTGGCCGCTCCTTCCTGGCTCAACAATCCCAATAGCACATCTACTGGTTGGCGACTATACATTTCAATGAACAAACAGGGGGGAAAAAGTTAAATATACAAACATAATGACAAGGGGGAGGGTCTCTGCAGATACAGACACCACCACCCCACACACTTCTAGTGGGTCTTCATCATAAGCTTATATGAGTCTAATCTATGCATCGATTTGGTGTGCTGTACATGAAATCATACCACAGATAGTCCATACAGTAGTTATTTTTGACACTATATATTAATATATATATAATATATTAAGGACAAGGTTCAATGCATGCCTAGTCTATAAAAATGGTAGCCAATACCTCTAACAATGTCCAGAGGGTGTACTCATGTACATCATCATGATCAAGGGATATACAGTACAGTACTTATATATCTTATCAAGTCGCCTCACACTGCAGCCAATGATACAGAAACAGGAGATATAACCTATGGGCCAATGCTACAGAAACAGGAGATATGACCTATGGGCCAATGCTACAGAAACAGGAGATATGACCTATGGGCCAATGCTACAGAAACAGGAGATATGACCTATGGGCCAATGCTACAGAAACAGGAGATATGACCTATGGGCCAATGCTACAGAAACAGGAGATATGACCTATGGGCCAATGCTACAGAAACAGGAGATATGACCTATGGGCCAATGCTACAGAAACAGGAGATATAACCTATGGGCCAATGCTACAGAAACAGGAGATATGACCTATGGGCCAATGCTACAGAAACAGGAGATATGACCTATGGGCCAATGCTACAGAAACAGGAGATATGACCTATGGGCCAATGCTACAGAAACAGGAGATATGACCTATCGTATGTTACAATGCTACACAGGAGATATGACGGACAATGCTGTTGGTTCCCAAGGCTACTTAGTTACCAGGCGCTACCCTCACTCTCCACTGCCGGTCTCTCAACTGCAATTTCATTGCATTTTTTTTTTAATTAGCGAGGTGGGTTACACACTACACAGGAAATGAAACCGGGTGTTGCATCGCCCTATATAAGTGCTACAATAAAAAGCCATTACATCCTAATAAATAAATAAATTGTCTTCTGTCTCCTTATTCTAATCAATACCATTCCTGGCTATTTTATCTGATATTTCTTTTATTTATTTGTCTCATTAGTTTTAATTGGGACGGTACGTGGGTGGGTCCTCCAAACAGAACAGAATAGAATAACAATGTATGGTTGTTCCACTAACAAACTAGCCTATTAGTGCTCACAGCAGCCTCCTGCTCACAGCCCTAATAACCACTTCAGCTGCCTTTCCCTCGTGGGTTCCAGTCAAACATTAGTATGATTAGAAAGCCTGCTCGCTGCTGGAGGGTCCTCGCCTGGTTGCGACAGAACAGAGAGACAGAGAGCAACCACTTGTGGTAAGCAGCTGGTGCTGCTCATAACACAATGAAAAGAGAAGAAAAAGGCTGCACACTCATAGCCACGATGCTGGAAGTTTATTAACAGAAACCAACGTTTCGACCTGTAAGGTCTTCTTCAGGAAATGAGAGAACCAATTTACTGTAGCCTACGAGTGGTTCTCAAACATTTTCATGTCAAAGAACTCCCACACTCTAAACATGAAACTGCGTGGATTAAAACGCAAGACTTTGGTCAAAGTTTATATTTACCATTATGAAAACCATGCTCCTGTAGCCTATCTTAAACATTGTACACACTTTGGAGGTGCATCAAGCTCTTTGAACCTCTAGGTGAGTGTTTCATTTCATCGGGCTCATGCTATAGCTAAAGTAACGTTGCAGAAGAGGGAAGACGTCAGAACAGAGCTGTATAGCTCCAATAAAACGCTTACTGTGCAATCATCAGGATCACAACGCTTCAGCCATTGCCGGCGTATATTTTCTCTATTCTCTTTACTATCATTTTGTCTCGCACCATTGACTACATACAGCATAGCGCAGATGGATTTTCGTCAATTAAAATAAGAAAGTCTGCAGTTGTAAGTATGTAGTTCTCTTAATGGATTCATTGCTTTTAAATGCTCAAATAAAACATTTCTCTGTTGTATATAACTATATGTAATGTACTCTAAATAAGCACCGAAACACTTGCATTGTAGCCTCCTATTTAGTCACTCATGAATACAATTTTTTATATAAAACAAAAACCAATTCTGCAATGTTCCAAGCACGTGGTTCCCCTGACAACTAGACCAAAAAAAGCATATGTGCACGCCTGACTATAAAGATAATTATAAAGATATAATCTTATAATGGTTCTCAAGTGGATGGAGTCCACAGCACAGCTATCAACACAATGGTTATCGATATGGTTCTAGTGCGTGTGTGAATAGCCCTTAACAGTTGTATACTTTCAACTTTAATGTTGACATAGCATCCCTGTTGCCATGGCTGTGATATAAAGTATGTTCAGGCAACACAGCTCCATTAGTAAATTGGTTCCACAGCTAGCTAGTGTGCTCACGATGTGCTCTCGATGTCCATAACGAGATATACAATGTACTGTAACTTGCTAATGAGAGAAATACATAATACGACACCATGCGTTTCATCTATTTAAAGAAGTGTCAGGACATGTCATGTAATTATTGTTGAACACCCATTTGCAAGGCATGCATGGAGGCTAACTGTATTTCTTAGATTGGGTGTAATGTCTTAGCTTTTGTAGTCGCTTGTGTTGGCAAATATCGAATGCATTATATTATTTGTATTATTGCGACCGTATACTGTAGGTCGCAGCTATGAAAACCTGCATTTCCCGCCATCGGTCCGTCACGCCTCCATATATGGTCACGCCTCGTGACATCACGCCTCCATATATGGTCACGCATCGTGACATCACGCCTCCATACATGCATGGTCACGCCTCGTGACATCACGCCTCCATATATGATCACGCCTCCATATTTGACCCCCCATGCCAACGCGCCAGCGCTTGCCGACCAGTCTGCCATCACCCAGACCGATGCGAGGTCGCTTCTCACCATCAGGGCGTCTTACTGGTTGTTTTATTATTATTATATTATTACTATTATGATGTATCGTTTTATCTCCATTCTATCTTTATCTTATGCATGGTTTTGTTAACAGGCAGACAGGCAGTGTGTGCGTGCGAGTGAATAAAGATACTGGCTATAAACTGAAATAAGGTTCAGGAATCTGACCTGATTTTAAAATGCAAAATTAAGTTTGTTTGTTTGTTTGTTTGTTTGTTTAAAGTATGTGTGAGTGTATGCATGCAATGTGACTTAGTAACTTCTCCAAATATCACAATACAACATTCTCACCATAATGCCGACACTGGGGTATTTGGTAAGAATTGTTAAAAAAAAAGAAATATATATATATGATATTACGAATAAAAACAGAATATAATGTGCCGATATTCTGGTATGACGGGTGTCCAACTAACTCCACCTCATGTTGTGAGCGTGTAGTTCCTGAAATGCACGCCATAATAATAATGTAACGGTTGCGATAAGGTTTGCTATGAGACTATATATATGCGTACCGTACATGGCGCGTAGCTGAATAATTCCCTTTGATAGTGTATCTATGTCCTATATAGTTAGTTGAATTACATGGCATTATGTAAGGCTGCCTGTGGAGTGGTCCTGCTGTGCAGGATGTGCCGTATATCTTCCATTTTGAGCGAGAGCGGAGAGGAATAACAATATATTTCCTGCCATGCGTGTCCCCTTGTGACAACACACGATAGGCATGCTGTGCACGGAGGGGAGCCGGGCCGGATAGTAAGTATACGTTATACTCAGGTATAGCCTACTGTGCAACTGGCAGCCCGGGGCCCACATGGGGCCCTCACCTTCACTTAACGTGGCCCTCAGGTTAATATCGTAATACTGGTATACATTACCGATTTCAGCTGATACAATTCCAAACATGCAAACGCTTTAATTACTTCAGTCTGTACGTACGTACGTACTGTAGCTTCATGACTAGTACCAGTAAGACGCCTGAGGGGGAGAAGCGTGCACGCGTCCGCCTGGGTGACAGCAGACTGCCATATATGGGCTTAATATTGATATCCATCCCTGATGATGTCACGTGATGTCACGAGGCATGACCTTACAGTATATGGTCATGCCTGCAGGGTGACCAACCAATTATCTAATATATAATACTATATATTTCTACTCCACTGCATCTCAGAGGCAAATATTGTACTAATTGGCAGCTTTAGTTACATAGCACATTTAGATTATTGATACAGTAATGACTTAAGGCCCATGTGTTACTGTTACTCCATTCAAAAGTAGCCGACGGATAAGCTCATGCCATGCAGCACGTTGAGAGCTTATATTAGTAGCTTATAGTAGATGTGCTATTTCAAAAGTGAGTGCTTTTATACTTTGCTCATTTGTATGTCACTACTTTTGTAATTTTACTCAAGTAGAAATGTTTAATACAGGATTTGAATTCATTATATTGAGTTAGTAGGCCTACTATACTTAAAAGAAAAAGAAGGGGAGCTATACGACGCATTGCTACGCCTCCCTCTCCACCTCTCTGTGTGCCCGCCTCTCCTTTCTCCTTTCCTTGCTTTCTCCCCATCATCGCCTTCATCTTCTGTCCATTACCCCAGTTCTCATGTTCTCTTTCTCACCCTCTGCTTGCTCTCTCTCTCTCTCTCTCTCTCTCTCTCTTTCTCTCTCGCTTGCTCTCGCTCTCTCTCTCTCTCTCTCTCTCTCTCTCTCTCTCTCTCTCTCTCTCTCTCTCTCTCTCTCTCTCTCTCCCCCCCCCCCCCCCCCACACACACACACACACCGTTTCCAAGCCTTTGAGGCGATCCCAAACAATTACCAAATCAATTCATTGTTTTGTGTTGGTTTTTTTTTGGATTGCTATGGAAATTATCTTCTTTTAACTAAGAAGTGACGACAATGAAAAGATAAAAGGAGGACTCGCTATATACACTCCCCTTCTCTCTGTTCCTCCAACATCTCCTCTCTCTCCCTCTCCCCCCCCCTCCCTCCCTCCCCCCTCGCGTGCTAGAAACATTTTCACCATATAGAATTATTGATGTTGTGCATTAACTTGTGGAAGCATCTAATCTCTGAGCACGCAGGGGCGGAAAAGAGCCTGCATGTGCCTGCGGGAGAGGCAGAGTGAAAGCACGCACACACGCACACACACACACACGCACACACACACACACACACACACACACGACAAAGTGTGTCCTTTCACTGCTCCCCGTGAAACATGTGAACTTAAATAACGTGTTCGCACTGTGAACGAGGACTTAACAGTAACACCCACGTTTCCCCCCCCCCCCAAATGATTTAAAGCAAATTATCTCACTGCGATGACTGATAAACACAACCTGTTCCCACAGAGACGTTCAGTCGTTCATTTGATGATTCCTCCCCATGTTGTGATGTGAAAAAATAAGACGATGAATAAATTCAATGTTCTTTTTATTGAACGCAGCCGTGCAGATACTATCTATTTGAATATCCGAGTCTGTATATAAGATCAAATCTCCACATGGGATAACGACGGTAAAATGCTGTGTTCATTTATGAATGTTTAACTGAGAATGATCCTTGGAAAACAAAGAAGAAAGTGAAGAGATCTTAAAATGAGCCCAACCTCTGTGTCTTAACTAAAGGTCTGCTGACTTAATTAGAGGGGGAAAAGTGCAAGAGACCCAGAGAATGGCCACGCATGTGGATGTGCACGTGGATGTGCACAGCTGCGTGTGTGCACAGGCTTTTAACTCCATGTTAGCATGTCTGTAAACCTCAGGGGACTGAAAGTATAGAGGGAAAGACATGGACTGTAACACACATACACGCATGTATACTTTAAACGTCCGCGCATGCGCGCGCACGTACGATTCATGTCACGATTCGTCTGTAGTTGCTGAACATTACTACATTCAAAAGGTGGCACCCGGAGCCAACAACTGTGGCTTTAAACAGACAACATCAAAGTGATTGACTTAAACCTCTCGTAGTCTCTCTCTTGTAGCAAAAACATAACTAAAATGAATTGGACAGCAAACAAACTAGTGCTGCACGATGCTTGCTCAATTTTAGAGATCGCATACAGTAGGTGGCTGAATCTAGATTCATTAATAATAATATGCATCTAGAAACTGCACTGCAGTCCCCCCATCCCACACTGGGAGTTGAAACAAACACACGTGCACACACACACACACACGCAGGCACACACACTATGAGTATTGAGCTTAATAGGTTTAGAGGCAGTGCAGTCAATTAAGACTGCTCGTTGCTGTGTTTCTAGAATGTTCATTAGTGGTGCTGCTTTTCAGCAGTGTTTGAAACCTTCTGTTTGACTGTCACCTGAAGCACCGTTCCATTTCCATGTCTTAATTGTGTACATTTCCTTTATCTACCTCCCCCCCCCCCCCCCCCCAGCTTATTCACTGTGACGACAGTGACTCGCCTGCCTTCTGATATTGTCACCAGAGAATCCCATTTAATCCTACTATTATACTACTGTATACAGTAGTGATAGTAGGATTACTAATATGAAATATGTATTAACAGTTTGCAGAATTACAGTACATTTCAAGTACAACTCAATACAAAGACTGTTAGCTATGAGTGGACGACCCAATAAAGCATTACACTTGTTTACATTAGGGTCCACGGTCCACCTTGTTCAATTCATCAAAACATTTAGAGACGTACAAATAGACACTTCTCTATATAGCCAAAGAACAGAACAGGAATTCATCCTTTTCAGTGAGGATGTTACAGTGGAAATAGGCCCTTTTTGCTATTGCCACAAAGGTACAATTACAATAATTATTAAGGCAGCAGACGCTCTTAATCCAGAGCCACTCACATTCAGCGAGAACAAAAAAACCATACATCAAATAGTTAAAATACATAAAAATAGTCATCATAAATCATACGTACGCTAAGAACCTAACATATCCTGGTGAAACTATGTATGTGTACAGTGAGAGCTATGTCTACATAAAGTGCGATTTAAGTAAATGGTGCATTTATTCATCTATGTAAAGCGCCTTGGCTATACCCAAGGTGCTTTACATAGATTTTGCATTACATTCACCCATTCACACACATTCATACACCGATGGCAAGTGCAAGTGTATTGCTCAAGGACACTTCGACGGGTGCAGTACTTAGTTTAGACAGTTTTTGGCTTAGACTAGTCATTGGTTAGACCAGTCATTAGTCCTACAACTACAACCTATCTCAAACCCTCACCCTAAACCTAACCTCCCACGGGGCAGCACACCTAAACCTAACCTTAACCCATGTCTAACCAATGACTAGTCTAAACTAAGTATGCACCCCCACTTCGACACCAACTCGGGGAGGAGCCCGGGTTCGAACTGGCAACCTTGCCATCCAGCCACTCTAACCCTGAGCCACCGCCACCCCAAGGCAAGAAACCTGATGACGTGCAGTCTTCAGCTGTGTCTGAAGACTCCATTTTAGCTGAAGGTCTTCTCTTTTGAAACCATACAGTGGTTTTGAATGGATTGAATATACTCTGGGACAAAGGGTACCATTCTTCAGCACAGAAAGGACCCTTTCACCAGTTCCTGTTCTATGCTCAGAAGGCAAAAACACGATGTTTTTCACCAGAAATTAAGTTATTGCACGTGCGTGGGTGCATGCGTGCGTGCGTGCGTGCTTCACAGGTTCGTGATTCCATTGTATGTCATAGGTATCTTAGAGGGATAATTCAACCAAAAATAAATTACTCAGCCTATGGAAGCTTGAATTCATGTTTTTTTCCTTTGTTGCATTCCAAAGCCAATCATTTGATGACGAGCAGTGGTTAGAATCGTTTTGCAATGAAAATAATACGTAATAAAGTATTTGTGCATTGCATTTAGCAATTTTAAGAAGAAAAAAATAAAAAGATGGGATACTTTTCCATTCCATAAAGCTACAATTGGTCTATCAATAAACGTTTGTATTCTCTGTGTTCATGTCAAGGCCTGGGTTTGTCCACATGTGTTCAAATACAATGTACATCTACAACTAAAAGACACGGTGAGGCAGCTTTCTGCTTCTATGGGCCAACAGCCTGGAATAAACTCCCATTACAGCTTAGACAGGCACCCTCCGTAGCAATATTCAAAGCACAGCTCAAGAACCTCTTTACTCTTGCCTTTAGTTGAGTTTTTAAACCTGTTTGTTCTTATACTGCCTTGCTTGTTTTACTGCTGTTTTCTTTTAATCTTTGCTATTGCTTTATTGTTTTATCCTCTTTGCTATTGATTTTTTATTGTCTTAAGGCTACTGTGTTTTTGCTTGCTTAATTGTTATTTTATGTTTATGGTTTTATTTTATTCTGCCCTGTAAAGCATTTTATGACATGAAAGGTGCTATATAAATAAAGTGTATTATTATTATCCGTTTGCCAGAGAATCACTGGATTTCTCCCAGACTCCTCATCCTCCTCCTCTACTCCCTCTGTGTCCGTCTATGGCCGTTTTCCCTTTGAACCCTCTTTGTTTCTCTCTATCATCAATCCACGCCCTCTCTCTCTCGTCAACCTTCTCAAGGTTCTACAGCTCCCATGGAGGAGTTGACTTGTTTACTAATGGTCCCTTGATGCACTCTCTCCCTCTCCCTCTTCCCTCCCACACACACACGCCATCCATTACCCGGGCTTTTACCTGTCAATGCACACAGCTGGCTGCCACACACACAGTCACACGTGTGCAAAGAAGACAGATAAAAATGCACACGCACACGCACACACATACACACACACACGCGCGCACGTGCACACACACACACACACACACGCACACGCACGCTCACATTTTCCATCAAATGAACACTCGTATTTTAGACTAAACCACTCAAACTCTATACAATTAGTTGGTGGGATTGAACAATTTGAGCAAACACATTCCACTTACGATCACCAGTGGTGCATAGACACAGGGAGACGGATGGATAGCCGCTTTGACGAGTCACTGACTTTGCAGAAAGGACACACACACACACACAGTCCATTTCCCTGCTGCCAATATGCTTAATGAAAGGAGTGATGAGTTATTGACAACCACTGTCTAATTGGAGATGCTGAGGTGTCTATTGCTGTCCCCGATGTGCTGACGCGCACGCACGTGCACACACACGCACATGCACACACACACGTGTGCACACACACACGCACACGTGCACGCAGATACACACACACACACACACGTACACAGGCACGTGCACGCACATACACACACACCGCTGTGAAATTTCAATCTAGGGACAAATACATCTACTCCAGATGAATTGATGGCTCTGTGTATGTGTGCGTGTGTGTGCGTGTGCATGCACATGTGTAACTGATCTGTGCTTCACTGTCAGCGAGTACATCACTGAGCATGTCATTATTGAGTGCATCAGTTTATGAGCTCTATTTATCTCAGAGTGGGCCTGTGAATGGGCGGTGCATTGGGACTGTCTGTGGGAATGTGAATGGGCCGTGCATTGGGCCTGTCTGTGGGAATGTGAATGGGCGGTGCATTGGGCCTGTCTGTGGGAATGTGAATGGGCGGTGCATTGGGCCTGTCTGTGGGAATGTGAATGGGCGGTGCATTGGGCCTGTCTGTGGGAATGTGAATGGGCCGTGCATTGGTTGTCAAGTTATACTCCATCGTACGGCGGTGTCGGTGTGCCACGCTGGGAATAGCAGAGCGACTATTCTTGCCGTGGGACCGCGAGTATAACATCAGGCTTTAACTTTAACAGCCTGAACCTGCAGCATCCATCTTCTGGGGGTAAACTAAAGTATAGCCAAGCTACAAACTTGTAGATAGTCTATTTTTGCTTTTTGCTTCCTGCTTATTTTTTTGTTCACGGAAACAAACCTTTTTCTCCGCTTCCTTTCGCCTTTCGCTGCAGGGAATTTTCGTTCCTAACTATAGGGAAGGCATGGGGCGAACGACTCACCTCTTTTTTTCACGGAAGCACGGAGACCGCGTGTCCGTAGACAAATATTCTGTGACTATACAGTATAAGGAAAAACTAAAAGTAGCTTTTGGCAGCAAATTTTTATTTAGTTTTAGTCAGTCTTTTGCATAAACATTCATTTTGTTTCAGTAAAATTTTAGTCATCTGAAATGTTTTAGTGTTAGTCTAGTTTTAGTCAACTAAATATCATTTGATTTTAGTCGACTAAATCTACAGTTGACAGTTCATACGGTCGTAATGTAAAATGTAAAATATGTATGTAAAATAGCCGATTTACGCTGCGACGCATTCAGCATGCAACCAAGTGTAAAATGACTTATACTTATATCGCTTGTCCACTAGTCCTATTTTTTTGTCAGTGAATGTTTTTTGTCATAGTATTAGTCGACGAAATCAGCACTACAGTGAGGGCTACTTTGGTTAAAATCCTTGGCAGTAGAGGAGTTACATTAACTTTGAGTTTTGCCAATAATTCGGCGGCCCACGCCACGTGCAACATCCTCGTCACGGCCCACGTACATGCTGGGAAACGTTGATGAGGCTGCCTTCATGACACCTGCTGTATTCCCACCAGAGTGCCCTCGCAAAGCGCACGCACTTCAGCAGCCCACAATATGTCTCCTATCATGTTATATAGCCTCCTGAATAACAATCTTTTTTCCCCCCTCTCTTAATGGCTGTTGTTCCCCTTTTAACGAGAGCGAAGGAGGGAGAGAGAAGCGTACAGACAGCTATAAAGAGACGTAGGTATAAGGTACACACGCGTGGAGGAGACATGTCACCATCCATAAGACTCAGTGGGTGGAGGTGTGGGGGTCATTTTGACTGGCAGGAGGTATAAGGTTCCAATTAGTGCCGCTGACTCACTGCAATGGTGAGACTAATTATGGGATTTACAATAATGAACACATGACGCACACACGCGCACACACACACACACACACACACACACACACACACACACACACACACAGTGCAGCTAGGCATCATGGGAGTTCAGGGATTTATGGTTTGCGCTCTGACGAATGAGCCTTGCACACCTCTCCAGAAAAGCATGACGCTCGCACGCACACGCACACACACACACACACGCGCACACACACACACACACACACACACACACACACACACACACACACATCAGCACACGTCTGATCCTCTACCCTCCTCCCTCTACTCCACCTCCACTGACTGACTGACTGACTGACCACCCCCCCCCCGCCCCGCCCCTCCGTGGTGTGAAATTAAACATTAAACCAGAAGTGCACGTGAGAGTCACGGTGCTTAATGATGTCTGCTTCTCAGCTAATTCCTGCGGAGTCAAACAGGCGTGCGAGATGGAAGTAGACACGACGAGAACATAATGTATGAGACATACTGTAAGTGTAAACAGAAGAGAGAGACAGCGAGGTGACAAGGCCTCTTGTTGTCACAGAAACGAGCAGCGACATGACATCATGCACCACCGAGAGAAGAATAGCATACCGTGTACTTAAAGTACCAAAAGTATAATACTCATTGTGCAGAATGCCTCATTTCAATATATAAAAATCTTTTGAAAATAGCAGATCTACAAGCCGTCAGCTTGTAGATCTGCTATTTTTCAAATGGCCGAAACAGGGCTGAAGTTGTTACTGTAGGTTTGTAATAATAATCCAAATCTAGAAAGTAACCTATAGGTAAAGTATAGGTACGCTATTTGCCTCTGAGATGCAGTGTAGAAGTAAAAGTACTGGAAATTGAAAACAGGTACAAATACCTCAAAAATGTTACTTATAAGCACAGTACTCAAGTAAATGTACTTAGTTACTTTCCACCACTGCATTTCACCACACGTTCCATTTTGACCATTGCAGTGTAGTTTTGTAACCAATGCGTTTCCCATTAAATAGGCTGTCTGGTTTTCAAAAGGAGAGAGCAATCTCCATGTCAAGCTGTATAAGTGTCATTCAGCTATAGCGAATTGAAGCGAAATTAGAACAACATGGATTGCAAAGGCCTTCCAGGAGACAGAGAGAGAGAGAGAGAGAGAGAGAGAGGTGAGCACACTGTGGATGCAGCGACAACAATGTTCAAGTGGCATTCAATTTTCTTCAATTCAACCCGATGCTAGACAGAAGGATGGATAGAATTATACAGGGGGAAAGATGGGCGGGAGGGATAGAGAGAGAAGAAAAGACAGATACAAAGGACGGAAAGAGTGGGACATGAGCGGGAATAACTATGACAGTGCACTTTGGTGGCAGCTGCACACCGTTAGCAGGACTATACGACTGCAGCAGAGGCTAGAGCGCAAACATGATTTATGCTCAGGCATGATGGGGAATTACATCATATTACTTCTCTCATCCTGGCAATGTAAGCCGCTCTGTCAATTCTTCTGAATCCGTTAGTGCAGCGCGTAAATATTATAAATGAGATGCCTGGTAACGATATGGTATAAGGCATTAGCGACCGTTCCTCTGTTCATGTGTGACCACACACACACACACACACAGAGGAAGCATGAGAATGGAACGGGAGATATGGGACAGGCTGTGCAGATAAGTGGATCTATTCTCAATAATTATCTCCATGCACCGAAGGGCTCAAATGCACACAGTATAATAGAAAAGAGGGTTTAATGCACAGTGTTTCCTTGCACAATTTTTAAATGGGGTGCGCATATCGCATACTGTACAAATTAGAAATTGGACAAATTGAGGTGTGTAGGCCGGGGGGAAAGACGTGGCTGCCTGGACCATTTAATGCTATGGGTGACTTTGTTCCTCAGTTAGGGCATAATTTTTTTTCTTCGAATAAGTCCATATGCGCATCTGGTACCAGTCCATACAATGCACATCTGGTACCAGTCCATACAATGCACATCTGGTACCAGTCCATACAATGCACATCTGGTACCATATGCACATCTGGTACCAGTCCATATGCACATCTGGTTACCGAAAATTGCTTTTACAACTGAATAAATTATCCACAGACTGGGATACAGTCATTTAAATTGTGCTGCTAAAATCTGTTAAACAAACTGGAGGCAGTTGTTCTATGTATTGGTCCACTATGTTTTTTTCCCCAGACATTCACACAGTTGCAAAAAAACAAAACATATTTTTGTTTTTAATAATCTGGGGACGCCCAGGGACGACCGGGGGTCCCCAGCCAAAAACGTTGAGAACCCCTGGGATAAGGAACTGATGGAAATAGGGCCCTTATTGGATCTGGAAAATGTGTCAACTGATCGCGAACCTGTACAATGTCAGTTTTTAAAATATAACCAAGGACGATTGAAAGAGGACGGCAAGCGAAGACCGTACGGTGGACTCCATGTTGCTCCCTGGAAGGAAAGAAACATGCGCAATATAGGCTATATGCAGCCAACACTTCCGTGTTCAGCTTCCTTGGTCTCAATTGTGCATGTTTCTTTTCTTCCAGGGAGCAAAATGGAGTCCACTGTGCGGTCTTTGCTTATAGTCCTCTTTTAATAGTCCTTGAATAAAACTAAACACTGTAGAGCAGAGCTGTGATGCAGACTTTTCATCTTTTTACTCCAGCAGGTTGAATAGATCATTGTCTCTTTATTGAGAAGAATAAGCCAATTTTAATGATAAGCCACTTTTCAGAAGTGAAGGTACAGTTTAATTCTAACACAGCAGGAAGACAAAGTGGGGCAGTTACTCTGACATCAATTTCTAGGAAGTATATCTATTCAACAGCTGGTTAGAATGAACATGTTTTTCAGCTAATTCTGAGGTCGACTCATGGTTTATGTTTGTCCACCGAACCAATTTAAATTTAATCCATATTTAATACCCTTTTACAACGCTTTAATCAGTTTATTTTGTTCAGCTTCTGTTTACTTTTAAATTTACACTTTGCTCTCCAGAAAGGCATCTTTGATGTTATAATTCTACTATGGCAATTCATGCGTTTGACATTGTGTTTTTCATTCGTCATCCTCGATTAGAAAGCACTTTGGGGCAACTTGATGTTATAATTCTACTATGGCAATTCTACTATGTGTTTGACATTGTGTTTTTTATTTGAAAGCACTTTGGGTCAACTCCTTTCGTTTATAAATGTGCTACATAAAAAGATGACTTCTTGATTTCCATGTGAAATGGGCAGAGCTACCTGACACGATATCCTACTCCCGAAATACCAAAACATGACTTAAATATTACTATTAGGTAAAAGTCAGATTACGTGTACCTGCTGTGTATAGCCTAAGTGATGCTGTCTGAAGTGGTGGCTACAACATTAACCACATGAACCGGCTATTTTCAACAAAGAACTTTGGTGCAGAAGGAAGACAGAAACAGAGAGTGAGAGAGAGCGTTTTAAGTGGACAAGACTGAGACTGTGCGAGTTCACCCAAACTCAAACTTGTATATAATCACACAGAACTAGTCACCACAGAGGCTATTACCACAATTCTGAATAAAATAATGTCTGTCTTATTATCAAGCATGACTTTCCTTCACCAGAAATTCATTTGTGCAATAGACTGTAAAGAATACGTATTTGTGAAATGCCTGCAAGTAGCTCTCTCTCTCTCTCTCTCCCCTTGAAATTCTGAAAAGGCAAGTTGTGTGTCTGCGTGCGTGCGTGCGTGCGTGCGTGGGGGGGAATCACAAAGATTTTGAAATGATTTTGCAAAGGTAACATTTTGTGGATAAATTCACAGAAGACATACTGTACAGTATCATACTATATCATTGATCTTCTCACATCAGAACAATGGGTTTTCCCTTTGAAAAATAGTGTTCTAGGCTTGACCAAGGTGCCAGATGTTCTTGTATTATACCAGAACTATAGTTTAAGAGGATTTCTGGCTGTGCCGTTTCATCTCACACTGGGGTGTGACGCAAATTCATTTTCTGCATTCACCCAGCAGATGGCTTACTCAGAGGAGTGCCCACTCGGTGGGAAACTGTTATGGGTTGAGAGTCCTGCTAGAGGGTTGAAACCATGACCTTCTGTCCACCAGACAGGATGGGTGAGCCCAGCTAGAGGGTTGAAACCATGACCTTCTGTCGACCAGAAGGCCTCCTCTCTGCCCACTCGGCTACGGTCGCCCTCATGGCAGCTACATGCTGTAGTTCTAGTCAGAGGCGTATCTACAATAAGGCGAGGGCAGGCGTCCGCCTGTCCAAATCCATTTCTGGCCTGGCCAAAATCCATAGAATGAGAAAAAAAAGAAAGGACAAAATCAAGACCTGAGAACTATTAATGAACAGCTGATTGGCCGTTGCGGTAGAGCACGACCCTCAATCACCCATTGGAATGTAAATGCATGCCTTTCAGCCTTTGTATCCTAATCGTCTGGCAGGTATATCTCTTTGAAAACCTTTAGTGCTATACGATTGTGCGCTGGGAGACGACAATTAACACATATCTTGCCTGCCCAAAAGGTCATTCCTGGATACGCCACTGGTTCTAGTTATAACCATTTAGACCAGATTCTATACAAAATGTCTTCTAAGTCATGACAGTTCTCTGCAAAACCTATGTTTCTATACGTCAGTGGTTCTCAAACTATTTCATGCCAAGGAACCCAGAAATTATATGAAATTGGCCGCCAACCCCCCCCCCATCTGAAAATTTAAGATTTGAGTTAAAAACGTTCGCTCTGAAAGAATATATAGTCAAATATTTGCGACCTACAAGCTCATAGTAGCAAAGATAGCACTCGGTGCCGCGCTATGAGCTTGCCCGGCCCCACAGGTTGAGCACCACTGATCTCATTTGTGCCTGCCTGCGTCCCCCTTCCTTCGCCAGCTGTCCCTGCATGCCAGACACACAGAACTTATCTCCGTCCCTCACCGAGCGTCCCCGACCTCTCGTGTCCCTGCTAATTAACCAAGTAACTAAAAGTTACCCCCTCCCTCCTTCCCTCCCTCCTCCCTCTCCGTGTCCCTTCCAGTCATTGCCATTTCAAGGTGACACTTTAGTCTGCTCTGAGCCCCCCCCCCCCCCCCCTCCTTCATACAAACCATCTGGACACGGTCTGCCTTGGCCATTTACTGTACCATAACGCACGCACGCACACGCACACACACACTGTAAATACCACTGCAATGTCCATGGAGTCCTATCCATTATATGCACTACTGTACATCACGGAGGCATAGAAGAAATACTTGCGTGTGACGTGTCGTGCGTGCGTGCAAGCATATATATATATATATATACATGCTGTAAATTTGCACGCTGCACACGTGCGTGCACGCACGTCAGCACGCACTGTACATGCGAAGAGGAGAGTGAAAACCCTCAGTGTTTCTCAATTCGCTCATCTGTAACAGAGTGAAACAGCTTAAACTGGCATGCCATTCTCCGTCTGATAAGTGGAAACAGCTGGCGAGCCGTTTTAACATTCATAAGTAGAAGATGCACTCAGTAGAGCGCGGCCCGGTGCCGAGGAGGAGGCAGTGCACCGCGCGCACAGCACAGCAACGTGTGTGTGTGTGTGTGTGTGTGTGGCACAACAAACTGCCAAGGGTGTTCATTTAACCCAGAGAAGGTACAAATGGAACCTGGACGCAATTAACACTACTGATGCCCAAGACATACAATCCACACGTCTTCGTAATTACAATTCAATTCAACTTTCAATTTAAATGTCATAGTTACATGTGTCATGTCCTCTTTTGGCCATATATAGCTTATACAACAGCACAAGTCAAATCAATTAAAGCAATCAATGCGTCAGAACTAAATAAAAAGCCTTGATACAATACAATACACACACACACACACACACACTCACACACCAATCAACCATTAAAATCAATGTATGCACGTGTGTGTGTGTGTGTGTGTGTGTGTGTGTGTGTGTGTGTGTGTGTGTGTGTGTGTGTACACACACACACAAACAAACACACACACACACACCCCTATTACTCTCTAATGCTAATGTGCGTTAATGTAGACTGGGATAAAGTGGTGGCGTTATCCCCGGATGGGCCGCATGCGTGCGCGCGTGTCCACGTGGTCGTGTTGGGCCTGGGGCCAAATTTACAGCATGCAGTGTGCTATATTCCTCCATACCCAATTTAACATCACAGCATAATTAAAGAGACTTGGCAGCTCCCTGACAGCAGATTTCATCCTCCCCTGCACTAGGATATGAGGCCCGGTGGGGTGGGGGGTACTGCACAGGACACACACACACACACACACACACACAAGACGTAAAGGGGGGTAGGGGGGGGGTACTGCACAGGACACACACACACACACACACACACACACACACACACACACAAGACGTAAAGGGGGGTAGGGGGGGGGGTACTGCACAGGACAGACAGACACACACACAAGACATAAAGGCGACGCTGATATGTCAGGATGCACATTCCTTAAGTAAACACTAAATTAATTATTGATTTTACTGGGGGTTTTTTGTATCTTTTTTTTTTGTTTGTTGCTTAGCCAACCATATTTGTATGTATGTGTGTGCGTGCGTCGGACTGATTAATGAATCGGTCCGGTTGTTTTACGGAGCCCTGGAGTGGCCATGGAAAGAAAAATAAATGATCTTGTTCAAACCAGATAATAACTTGTTTAAACAAGATAATGATCAAGTTTAAACAAATTTCTCTTCCCATGGCCGCTCCAGGACGTAACGGTGTGCATACTCTTTTTGTGCGAGCGTGCGTGCACATGCGTGTGTGTGTGTGTGTGTGTGTGCACGTGCGTTAATCAATGGGTTGTCTTTACAGATAAACAAGATAACAGATACTTGTTAGATTGTTACTTACAGATAAACAAGCCCAAAGTAACAAAGATCTACAAGCTCACAATATTAAATAGAAGGTATTAAAGATAAATCTGCCTGCAGTGCAGATACCCTGTTGCATGTATTTTTCAGAATGGACAAAGCTATTATAATTTTTTAATACAAATGAGATCATAATAGGCCATAACAGCAATTAATTATATCGTATATCGATATCGGTCAAGATGGCACATCCCTACTCCCCCCGCCTCCTCCCCCAGCTGAAAATGACAGACACTCTTCTGAAGTGAAAACACCCCAGTTGGGAGCTGTGGAGTGTGTGCTGTGGCTGTGCAGCGTTTTTTTTTTTTTTTTTTTTCGTTGTATTTTTCAGTTGAGAGACACGCTTCGGTTGCTATGATACAGAATATCTGCAGAAGTCAAAATGTGGGCACACGGTAGAGTGCTCGCTGCTTATGAAGTGAGGCACTGAGCACGAACTCCACTGGTCTATCTGCATCCATGCCCCCCAACCGGTTCTGGATTTAGGCCCACTCGAAAATCATAAAAGCGTTTGAGATTTTCACCCTCTTGACACGTCGGCAGCCATTTTGGGCTGCCACGTTAAAGAGCCCGTAAAACTGAAAATGCCCTTATTTGGGGGCATTTCCTGCTGAACGCAGTTATTTTTTCTGGCCCACGGCTTGACACCTCAACTGATGACACACACATAATTCATAATTACACAAGGATTAGTGAATCTTTTTTAGGTTTCTTCAATCTCATTTGGGTCCGCCCGGGCAGAACTGAAACCAAATAAATGGGCCGACGCAGGCCTGGTTCCGTTTAAACGCCCTGCACGTTCCAAAACGATTTTGCGTATTAAACGCCCCGGCTACTATTTGAAGACATACGGTGGTACGCTATAGCCTCAGGGGAAAACACTCTGATGGACATGAACCCTCCATCACCCTGTCCTCTCTTTACCCCTCTGTCTCTCTCTCTCTCTCTCTCTCTCTCTCTCTCTCTCTCTCTTTCTCTGTGTCTGTCTGTCTGTCTCTCTCTCTCTCTCTCTCTCTGTCTCTGTCTCTCTCTCTCACACAAACACACACACAGACAAACAATATGTTTTTATGTCTCCCTCTCACTCCGTTTGATGTCTTTGAATTATTTGATCAGCTTACTGTTGTGAGGCAACATCAAATCCACCTGTGTGCTCAGTAGCCTAGTTATTTCCACAGCTGCCTGTTTGAGATAATTTGGCGTTCACTCGTCCGGTCCACTTATGTGGTGAGTCGTGAGTGCATTGTGCGTGCCTCGTGATAAACTGGAAGGCACAGTGGCAAAGTGAACAAGCTCAACAAACACACCCATAGTGGTAATTAACTAATGCCATTTGTTGTTTTCTCCACCGATATTTCCCTATACCATCATAAAATCGAAATTAAATCATGATTAAATTAGATTCTCCGGCATATAATATTTTTTATAGATGTTAATTAAAACATGGATCCGCCCACTGCTGTTACTGTAAGTCATAGATCACACTTTGACAAAATGGAGTGCGCGTCACACTCACTCTCACGTGTTTGTGAGCATGATGTGGTGATGTGAGAAAAATGAAAGGTGTCGAATGTGAGAATGTCTGCCTTCACCTCCTGCATGCCTTTTCTCACCTTCCTCTCCTCTCTCATCGCAATCCAACAAGTCTCTCCGTCATTTACAAAGAGGGAGAGACACGAGAAGAAGAGGTGGAGAAACAGAAAAAATACATTTTGTCTCTCCTTTGGCTCTCAGCCCCCCCCCCCCCCCCTCCCGTCTGGCTGTTTGGGGCGCGGCGGTGTTATTGCCTACAGTTAGTTTACAGCGGGCTCTCCATCATCATCGCGGCAAATGGCTTCATGCATTACATATTTTGTAAGGCCGTTTTGGAAAGGGCCCCTCCATAAATAATGACTGAGAGAGAGAGAGAGAGTGAAATGGAAACTATGGGGGGAAAAAAGCCGTTACTTTTTTCACCGCTCCGTGTCTGTATCTGACTGTGTTGTGTTCACAACGCGCGCCGCGCCGCTAAAAAATGCATGAGGCGAAATGTGTCCTCGCTATGGCGAGGGAACCAAACAGGAGGGGGAAAAAACATTGGGGTGATGGGGGTGCGGGGGGGAGAGGAGATCGATTCATGTGAGATGAAGGTTAGGAACAAGGCAACATTATGCCTCTCATATCCCTGCCTTTTCCTACAGTACTCTCCATAGATGTATACTTTGTGGAATGGCAGTAAGTACATGTGTTGGCATGACGGAAAGGTTCAAATGACCTTGATTTAACCCATTTTGACCTGGGAACGATTCTGCAAATGTCTTCTAAATCCTGACTGTTTTCTTGAAAAAGCAGTTTTTCTATGTCAGTCCTTCTCAAACACTTTCATCTCACTTTTCACGATTCTTCAAAAATAGCAGACCTACAAGCTCGTAGCGCGCCACCGAGTGGCGCGCTATGAGCTTGTAGATCTGCTATTTTTCAATAGCTAAAGCATGACATAATGCTAACACCACAAGGGGTTCCCGCCCAAAATGGCTTAAGATTCAGAAGAATAACTTACTAATTTATTTATTGTTATGCAAGTGTCATGAATATTTAACAGCAGTTATCAATACTGTCACCTTGAACAGCTGTGGTCGTGTGTTGTGTGTACGTGTGTTGTGTTTGTGAAAACGTGTGCCTAGATGTGAGTGTGTGTGTGTGTGTGTGTGTGCGTGCTGAGGTTTTGTGAATAATGTGTGCCTGCACATGTATCCACGTGTGTGCGTGTGTGTGTGTGTGTGTGTGTGTGTCTAATTGTGTACAGAACCAGTCAAGACCGAGCCATAATTAGTGGCGCTCTGATGTCACGCACAAATAGCCGTTCTAAAAGCTGGCACCGCAACACGCTGCGACATGTGAGCTTGAATCAGATTAACTGGAGACCCAACGGGCAACGGCCATTATATAATAGTAGAGCTGTCACTAATCTTAAACAAGAGTTGAAACACATGATGACCACTTAACTAACACAGCATGTTAAACATTCCCATGTAGCAGACTGTCACTAAAGCCAGACAAGGTCACACCGGTTGACCGGTTCTCTTTTAAAATGGTAGACTGTATGCATAGGCGTCGGAGAGGGGGTCATTTGGGTCTGAATGTTCCTGCACTACCAGTGTTGTCACGGAAACGGTCGATGGCGTGACGTTAGGTCACGACGTCACGTCACCCTATAAAGTATTGAACAACATACTACAGGTAAATATCTCATACTACTAAGTATCTCATATTATTGCGAGTAAGTATTTAGAATCATATATCAAGGAGGTACCTAGATATCACTGGGCTCAAGCTATACTGACTATAGTTCACCAGCTCCCTCCCCCAGCGCCTAAGGCAAGATACAAGTCCCCTAAATCACAAGGCCACAAGGCCTTTGCAACACATCCTACCACTGACTGTATGTAGACTAAAGCTAGTATATATGCCTGGACCGTGTATGGAATGCTAGATCTAGATGGCTTTTAATTTGAAACTACGGATACAGGAAGTGGCGCCACTTCCCCCCAGAGGGGAAGTGATGAAAAGACACCTTCTGAGGACATAATAAAGGCCTTTCTCGGCCCCACCCTTCTCCCTTTGTTTATATTGTGTTTAGTTTCCGAGATGGCCGCAGCACCAGGAGGGGGTGGGGCGGAGGTGAGTGCGTGGAGTTGACATATGGCCTCACAAATTCAAGACACCTATCTTGCGTTTGTCTTGTGTCCGTGTTTAATGGCCGCTCCAATGCATTTCCAATGGATGCCCAAATGGTTTGACCAAACATTTTGTTTGATGGGGGAAGAAGCAGAGCTGCCAGACTGGTACTTCATTGTTCTACCTCCACAAATATTGAATACAGTTACAGTATAAACATACATGCCTGTCCTGGTTATCTGTCAAATACAAACTTCAATGCAGTGTCCTCATGTTTGTTAGAAACAAAAATTTCAAATCAAACACCAGATTACTTCTTCAAACAGTTATTCAAATCAAGTGACAGCCATAATCATAACACCAGAATTGCCAGCCTCTGTCATTTAACACTCCCTGCTCCAAAAAACGAACCTCTTTTTTCAATAAACAGGGCCAATATGGACACTCCAAAAACTAACCTCTTTTTTCAATAAACAGGGCCAATATGGACACTCCAAAAACTAACCTCTTTTTTCAATAAACAGGGCCAATATGGACACTCCAAAAACTAACCTCTTTTTTCAATAAACAGGGCCAATATGGACACTCCAAAAACTAACCTCTTTTTTCAATAAACAGGGCCAATATGGACACTCCAAAAACTGGCTGGCCAACCAACAGTTCAACTTCAGTGTCAGTCAGTCAGTGACTCGGAGACATTCGTATTAGGCCTAACGGGGTTGGAACCCACAGCCAAAAGGCATTTTTGGGTTGGCTCTGGGAGCAGTATGGATTACTTTACCAACCCACGTAGGCAATGAGTGTAAAGGACACAACAACAAGTGCCAAGACAAACAATTCCTAGTTCCCTGCATTTCACATTCATTCAAAGCCAAGATATAACATTATAATATATTATTCTACATTATACTACTGCATGTATAATAATGCATGTATACAGTATGAACTAAACATAAAATGAAAACCTCATTAAAGTGCCAAATGTTTGATGTACATTCTCCTGAACTTAAGGCTAATTCCACATGGTATTTTAATATAAGAGTCAATAATAATAAGACTATAATATAGTCTTATTATTATTATTATTATAGTCTATATATAGTGTCCAATTTGTGAGGCACAGAGTTCAATGTACAGGGAGGTGGTTTTGTAAATATGGTATTCTAAGAATGTATCCATTAATAAAAGTATTAATATTATATATTATTATTGATAGCCATAGCTCGACATAAGCAAACTAGCTGCGCAGACATAAAAGGCCCTTAGATAAAAGGCGAGGGGGGGGGACACATGAATATTTCTCACTTATTTTGACAGGTGGTGTAGGTGTGGTGCAACCAACTAATTATATGAAGCTCCTTTCCAAGAAAAAGCAGCATATGCTATTATGTTAATCTGGGTCCATGCAGTCTGTGTTTGTCAGTGAAGAAGCAATACACAGTGGGTCCGCGCCGGCGGTGTGTGGGACACAGATTAAAGAAAGGAGGTTTATTTTGTGTTTTGGGCATATTAACCCATTTAGACCTGAGGACGATTCCACAAAGGCCTTCTGAATCACGACAGCTTTCTGAAAAACCCTCTGTTTCATATAGGTCAGTGGTTCTCAAACATTTTCATGTCAAGGACCCCCAAAAATATATGCAATTGGCCGCCAAGACCCCCACCTGGAACAACACCTGTTGTTCCAGGGACCTTCGCAGAAGCAAATATTTCAGTTAAAAACGTTCACTCTGTTCAAAGATTTGCGCCACATTTTCATGATATATAAAAAAGAAAATAGCAGATCTACAACCTTTTTTCAGCTATTTTTACGAGCTATTTTTTCAAAAGCTATAAGGCATGACAATGCTTTAAACACCAAAAAGGGGTTCCCGTCCAGAATGCATTAAGTATTCTGGCAAGGCTGGTCCCAGTCGAGTCCAGTCCAAGCATGTCCTCCGAAAATATGTGGTTTGGTTTGACTCGGCCCAAACCCAACAGGATGCCCAGTGGGGCCCAGCCGGCCTGGAAATAAGAAGTCCGCCACCTACCCAGCAGCCGGTACAAGCTATCTGCCAAGCTTTGACACACAGAACTGTCAGACACAAAATAACTTCTAAATTCCCCTGAAAGACATATGTGCATGCGCGCGCACACACACACACACACACACATACAGAGTGGGAGAGTGGGGGAGAGAGAGCGAGAGAGGCACACTCAGAGAACTTAATTCAACTTGTGAGTTGAGGAGATGGAGCCCCTTAAGGGAGACTCAAACAGAAGAGGGGCTACATCTATTCTTGCTTCATCTCGCCCCTGCCATTTAAGTGTGTGTGTGCGTGCGCGCACGCATCTGTGCATGTGTGACTAAACGTCTCCCACCGGATCCTTCAACCACTACAAAACTGGGACAAAGCCTCGGGAATAGAGGGAGAAAGACGGGGAACGAGAGAAGATGAAGGGAGAGAGAGGTAGAGGGAGAGAGGGAGAGAGAGAGAGAGAGAGAGGTAGAGGAGACAGATTGATGAATCCTCTGCGTTAACTCTGGTGAGAGTGTAAAAAAAATGGATCCGAATGGACCAGCACGGGTCAATTTGTCCACTCACAGCTAAATTAACGCTGAGGACTGTTACCGGGTAGGAGAAACGGCCGGCTCCGGCCATTAAGGGGGATTGAGACGGAGACGTACAGTATAGTACAGCATACTGTACATGGGCAACTGTCGGCCCGGGGGCCTCATGCGGCCCCCACCTTCACCAAATGCGGCCCGCAGGTTAATATCGGAATACTGTTATTGATTTCAGCTGTTACAATTCCAAACATGACCCGCTTTAATTACTTACAGTCTATATTAGTGATAGTATTAGAATTGTATTGACTTTTTTATGTCCGATGTATTTGCATTTATGTTCATAAAAGTAAAAAGTCAAATAATGTTACTTTTCAGGATTCCAATTCAAAATAGCAAAAAAAAAATTCAGGGTTTCAATTCAAATATAGCAAAAATAGCTGATCCACGATTCCACGTTTGTAGAAGGGCTATTTTTTGCTACGACAGTAATATGCAATGTGGCCCTCGATCTGGAGTGAGTGTGGAAATATAGTGGCCCTCTCCATCGTCAAAGTGGCATCACCCCTGCAGTACAGCACAGCACAGAGACCAAAGGAAAGGCGCCGAAGAAAAGGAAGCCGTGGGAAACACGATATAGCGAATATTTCACCTTAGCTGTTGAGCGTCGCTCGCTGCATTTAGATCTACAGTACAATAGAACATGTACTCTTAAAAAAAAGAAGCTTCGGAATAGAGAGCAGGTAAGAGGCAGGCAAGGCGAGGCGTCCGCAGCGGGTGGGAGAAATCATTTCCAGGCGTAATGCAACGCAACACTGTGAAATACACTGAACATTGCTGGAGATATGAGTCAACGTGGTGTATAGCCTACAGTACAGTACATGCACTGGCTTGGTAATGTGCCCCATTTTGCACTTTTGCACATTTTTTGTCCTAGTTTGTGGCGTGCATAGGGGAAAGCAGCGCAGCGCCTTTTTTTGTTTAGTTTTTTCGCAGACGTATACATTTAGTCGACAAAAAAGGAAAGGCTGAGCCCTGGCTGGCCGCAAGAGAGCCGTGGAATGCGTGCCGCTGCTACCGGAGAGACCGTTCCTCATTTTCCCCCTCTTAAAAAAAAATGGATTGATCTCAGCGGTACATTATAAGAACGTGCAGGCCGTAATTTCAACATGCTGTAATACATGCAGCCATCTTTTATATGGGTACGGCAGTACAGTACACTGTGTAAATCTAAGTGTATACTATAAGGGTGGGTGAGGGGTATAGAGTGGCTGGATGGTAATCGCAAGGTTGCCAGTTCGAACCCTGTGGGCTCCCCCAGAGTTAGTGTCGAAGTGTCCTTGAGCAAGACACTGAACCCCTAATTGCTGCCGCCATCGGTGTATGAATGTGTGTGTGAATGGGTGAATGTAATGCACAATCTATGTAAAGTGCCTTGGATAAAGGCGCAATATAAATGCATTACCATTTAAGTGTTAATTGCATCCATTTGTAACTCGGGAGGGTGTGCGAACACAACTGAATGGTTTGCATTCGCAACACCCTCCGAGTGGCATGAGCACTGAGGACTTTACAGTGCACGCGCACTCATGTCTGCGACCTCGAAACGGAGGACAACATTTCTCCTCAATATTACCTCGTTATTTATGGCTTTGCCTGCGAGGCACGTATACGTCTCTCGTATAGAAGTACGGTTTCCGAAAGCGCATGTGGCTCGTCAAGTCTCTCATGGGT